>NW_024070188.1:81269754-81270218 GCF_014754425.2 Oryx dammah | reverse complement strand
CGCACACACACACCTTCCACAAGTTTACACACACACACACCACACCTTCCATACAAACCTTCCACAAGCTTACACACATACACACACCCTTCCACACACACACACCTTCCACAAGCTTACACACACACACACCTTCCACAAGTTTACACACACACACACCACACCTGCCACACAAACCTTCCACAAGCTTACACACATACACACACCCTTCCACACACACACCCCTTCCACAAGCTTACACACATACACACACCCCTTCCACACACACACACCCCTTCCACACACACATCTTCCACACACACACACCTTCCACAACTTACACACACACGCCCCTTAAGCTTACACACACACACATCTTCCACACACACATACCCCTTCCACAAGCTTCCACACACACACACCCCTTCCACAAGCTTCCACACACACACCCCTTCCACAAGCTTCCACACACACACACCCCTTCC
>NW_024070188.1:81213578-81269744 GCF_014754425.2 Oryx dammah | reverse complement strand
CACACACACACCCCTTCCACAAGCTTCCACACACACACACCCCTTCCACAAGCTTACACACACACACACCCCTTCCACAAGCTTCCACATACACCCCTTCCACACACACACACCCCTTCCACACACATACACCCCTTCCACAAGCTTCCAGGGTGACAGCACCTGCAGGACACAGGCGATTCTCACAAGTTAAAGTGTCTCCACCCACGCCCACGCCCACGCCCACCATACACAGTTCCTTCAGGGCGTACCAACTCTTCACCTGCCTGTGGGCCCCCACGGATGCACTAGCGCCAGGGAGGGCTAAAGGGACAAGGTGTACAGTCCTGAGCATCACGAGGGGGAGGCTGCGGCAGCTATCAGAGGCTGCCCTTTATCTGGGTAACTCTACCCTGGCCTGGCAGGGCCGGCCTGGGCGATGCCGCTGGCTCTTTCTATTTCTTACCAGCCTGCTCCCTCACAGAGTAGCTTTCCATGCGGCTAGATCACGCTCAGATCACACATGCATTAGTAATTCTGCAGTGGAGGACCTGAACATTAGACGTGAAGGTTCCCTGGACTACAGGAACCACATGAGCCTGGTCGTCATTAGGTTGGGCCGAAACTCTATCCCTTCATCTCCAAAGGAAAAAATGCACTGGGTTAAGAACTTGTCTGTTTCCAGATACTGATCACCAGCAAATGGGTTACTGACAAAAGAGAAGAAAGTAGCAGGCTGTTTAAATTACTGTTGGCTACAAGGAGATTAAATGCATACAACCACGCACACGTCCAGACTCTTGAGAGATCACAAATCTGGCCAACATCTCCATGTAAAGGCAACTCGTAACCAAGCCCAGGATTTGGTGGATGCTAAGGACTTCCCTGGTGGCTCAGATGGTATAGAATCTGCCTGTAATGCAGGAGACCTAGGTTCAATCACTGGGTCGGGACGATCCCCTGGAGGAGGGAATGGCAACCCCCTCCAGTGTTCTGGCCTAGAGATTTCCATGCACAGAGGAGCCTGGCAGGTACAGTCCAAGGGGTTGCAAAGAGTTGGACACAACTGAGCTACTAACACGTTTGCTTTCAAGGAACTATTACCCGTCACTTTATTTTGTTATTTTAGTCACTCAGTCGTGTCTGACTCTTTGCAACCCCATGGGCTGTAGTCCGCCCGGCTCCTTGGTCCATGGGGTTTCCCAGGCAAGAAAACTGGAGTTGCCATTTCCTTCTTCAGGGGATCTTCCCGACCAAGGGATTGAACCTGTGTCTCCTGCTCTGGCAGGCAGATTCTTTACCATTAAGCCACCTTCACTTTATTTAACAAGCGCTAAAAGCACTGCTTCCAGCGTTAGACCATGCCCCTCCTGAGCTGGAACTTGCACAGAACTAGCTTCAGGAAAACCCCCGACAGGCAGTCCCAGCACTGCAGACCCCACGCCTGGGGCAGGAAGGAGAGATGCCTCCAGATTCCTCCATTCCTCCTCCCGCATGAAAATACCCCGCTCTGTGCCCCACCCTATCGTCAGGAACACCCGTCTCTTGGTTCCCAAGATGACAGGACAGCCCGACTGTTACCCAGTAGTGACGGGTTTTCAGGGCTTTCCTTTCTGGGTGAAAGAACACAGGTGTTGACGCTAGTGGGAGATTCAACACCTGTGGCCTAGCTTCACAAAGGTAATTTTAACAGCGGGTACCTGGCAGAGGAGAGGGGAGGCAAGATGAAGGGTGAACACAGGTGAGCTTGCGGGCTTTGGGACACCACCAACCTGGGTCCCACACTCATCTGATTGCGGGGTGGCCTTGGCTGTGTTCTTTAACCACCTGAGCCTCAGTTTCCCTCTCTCAATGGAGTTTTCATCACCTGGGTCACAGAGGTGTGGACGAGGCCCCGCAGGGGAGGGAGTGAGTCGGGCAGGGCTCAGGCTGCAGGCAGGAGAGGGAATCTGGGGGGGGGGAAGACAGAAGTGGGGGTGCCACAGAGCAGGCGGGACTTCAGGAAGGGGGAGTCACGGCTGAGTGTGGCTCGAGGCCAGGCCTGGGATCCCTGGACCTGGCACCTGCATGCCCTCTTTCACATAAAGGTGGGAGCAGCGACCCAGCAACCCCCAAGGGAAAGGGACAGCAGGAAGACTCGCCAGTGGTACTGATGCTTTTCTCTAAAAGGCTTTCGGCTGAACTTCTGTTGCAGGATGAGGTGTTTGCAAATCAGTTCTTTCCAGGTCTGCACTCACGTCCCTCCCAACCTCCCTGATTCATCAGTGGCCTTATCTTCAGGAGCCAAATATTTAGCTTTAGCTTTTGCTTTCTTTGGGTAGACGAGGGGACCTTCTGGGCTGAGTCACGGTGGCAGAGCACGCCCACCAGGCAAGTCCTCCAGCTGAGCGGCCAAGACTCCAGACCCTTCCTCCCTGTTGCCAAGGAAACCAAGATGCCATCCACACCTGCACGCTGATGTGTGTCCAGAGCACAAATGCACACACAATGAATACACGTGTGCACACAAGCATGTACACAGCATACATATGCTGGCATGCCCCCACCTCCCCCAACAAAAGCCCCCTACCCACAGAGTGCACACACACATAGCCTGCCTTGACGGAGAAGGACTGCTCTTTCCTCTGAGAGAAAAAACATAAAAGGCAGGAGTGGGTGGTCTGAAAACACCTCCCTTTTCTGGCTTCCCGAGAGTCTGACTCAGGAGAAGCCCATTTGCTACCAAGAGTCTCTGCATCAGGGATCCAGCCAGCTTCATCTCGCCCCATCCCTTGTCTGGACGACGGGGGCACCACGGCCCGTTAACCGCCCTCAGGCGTCTGCTACGGGAGCCCCCTCCCCGATGGCTAGGGGCTGACGCCTCGCAGGCCATTAGCAAGGGACACAGGCTGGAGGTGACCCACCAGCATCACAAGCCGGAGTTAGGATACCTTCCTGCCTCAGGCTCAGTACCAACCAAAGCCGCCGCCTGCCACCCTTGGGTGCAGACGTGGGGTTTCAGACCCTGCTGTTTCTCTAAATGCCAGGTCAGCAAGCAGGCAACACTTTGTCTTCCTCTCGCCCCGCAGGACTTCCGCTCCGGCTCCAGGCTCCTCCTAGCACACAGACCTCTCCCTGCCCCCAGCTGCTCTGCAATCTTTCTTGTCTCTCTTCAGGCAGGAGACTGGCAGCTGAGCACTGACCACTCACCCTGGGAGACAGCCCCAAGATACAGACGCCTGCCCGCGAGGGGCCAGCTGGTTCGTTTCCTTCCCGCAGCGTCCTCAGCCGGCAGGTTCACAATCAAACTCAGGATGTGCATCCAGTTGCCGATGAGGATGCTCCTGGCATCGGCTCTGGAAACCGACTCCTCCCTGGTGTCCCCTTCTCCCCGACATGCCAGGGTAGTCAGGCTGTTCAGGAGTGGGGGGGGCCGATGGGTGTGAACCATCCCCGGCTCCTCCCTTCTGTGGGGGAGAGCATGGGGCCCCTGCAGAGCAGCCTGAAATGTACACACCCCATGAGGAACTGCCCTGGCTGCCAGCCCACAACCTCCTGCCCCGTCTGGGTCTGTGAAAAGGACATCACTGGGCTGCAGACACCAGGAGCCGTGGGGCAGGTGTGGTCATCTCTAAAGCCTCACTGGGCCACCAGGAGGTACTGGAGTTTTGTCACCCAGAAACCGGGCCCGCCGGGGGACCAACGCAAGTCACCAGGCACCTTAGATGAAACAAAGAGCAGAGACGCAAGCCCTGTTTGTAGAGAAATAAGAAGAGCAACGACTATAGGGATTTCTCATACAGCTAAGTGTACTGCATTTAAAGCAGAGTCCTAATCTCCTAAGGTCAGATGACGCTCTTGCAACGGACTGAACTGTGCCCCCCGACCCACAAAGGATATGCTGACGTCCTAACCCCCAGCACTGCAAACGTGACCTGATTTGGACAGAAGAGTCACTGCAGGCACAATTAGGTAAGCACAGTCAGGTTGGGGTAGGACACCATCATCCAACCTGCCTGGTGTCCTGAAAAGGGGAGAAAAGCCACGTGGCGGGAGAGAGAGAGACTGGCGCGATGCTGCCACGGCTGGGCCACCTGAAGCTGGACAAGGAGAGGTGGACCCTCCCCCAAGGCTCCAGAAGGGGCACGGCCCTGCCCACGCCCCGATTTCGGACTCTGGCTTCCAAAACTGAGAGACAATGCATTTCAGCTGCTTTAAGCACCGCCACCCCACAAATTGTGGTACTTGTTACAACAGCTCCAGGGAAGTACCACCATCTTCTTGACATTTTCAGTGTTTAAATGTCTTATCTTTCAGGAATGGACAGTGATCAGGAGGGCAGTTGCTTTCCCAATGACTTCCTTGACAAGACACAGTAGACGGGGACCCAATTAAAAAAAAAAAAAAGAACTGGTTGAGGGACTTCCCTGGTGGTCCAGTGGTTAAGAATCTGCCTTCCAACACAGGGGACGTGGGTTCAGTCCCCGGTTGAGGAACTCAGATTGCACATGTCTCAGGGCAACTAAGCCAGCATGCTGCAACTAGACAAACAGCTGCAGACCCAGAGGAGCCCATTTACCGCAGTGAGGAGCCACACGCCACGACTGATATGACCCGAGGCAGCCAAAAACAAACATACTTATTTTTTTAAAAAACCTCATGGTTATAAGAGAGGAGATGGGGACCACATTTCCTCTCTCCATTAAAAAAAAATATTTCTGGGTGTGCCTGGTCATAGTTACGGCACGTGGGATCTAGTCCCCTGACCAGGGATCGAACCCAGGGCCCCTGAGTTGGGTGTGCAGGGTCTTAGCCACTGGACCACCCAGTGAAGGCCCATCCTCTGTCATTTTTAACCAGGTGTTCATTTACCAGCCTCATCTATGTCCAGGAGCGCAGACAGTGGGAAAACAGAAGTCACAGGCAAGAAACTGCCCCTGTGACTCATCTTCAGGCTGCTGACTGAGGTCCTCCTACTCAGCATCTGACCCCTAGAGGAGCACCCCCCCCCCCCCCGCCCCGAACTGTGCCTTCGGAAAGCCCAGGCAGCTGCAGCTCACACACCAAGGGCAGGGACTCAACCCTGTGCTGAATTAAACCGCTCAAGTCCTGGTAGGAACCACCTGGTGCAGCTGCAGCAGTAAGAGGGGATGCGAAGTCCCATCTCCACTAACTAGACACGGGCTGTTTGCAGCTCGACACGCGTGGCAACACCGCACACGTGCCTTTCACGGGCTTTCCTTCATGACTTACTCCACTGCCAGTCTACATGGTGGTATTATCCTACAAATCGCATGGTAGCAAAAAACATAAATAAATAAAGCATCTCTGGGAATGAGAACAGAATTTAGGGGGATGAAGTCAGTAAGAGATTAAGCAGATGATTCTACTCCACAGAGCTGAAAGCAACTGATGCCCAACACAGAACTTTCACAAACCTCAGCTGCTAAGACTTGCTTCTAGGATGAAGCCTCAGCAGATCAAGAATGAAAAATAACTTTCTTCTCTCATCCTGCCATTACTCATCTACTTTTATTGTTTCCTGTTTAGTTGCTAAGCCACGTCTAACTGTTTCACAACCCCATGGACTATAGCCTGCCAGGCTCCTCTGTCCGTGGGATTCTCCAGGCAAGAATACTGGAGTGAATTGCTATGTCCTTCTGCAAGGGGATCTTCCCAATCCAGGGATCAAACCCTTCTCTTCTGCACTGCAGGCACATTCTTTACCACTGAGCCACCTGGAAAGCCCATTCATCTATTTACTTTTGTCTTAAAAAGATTTTCAAATCCTATTGGTTTACCCATCAGCTGCTCTCTGAATAACCACCACCCTTCCTGATCACAGCAAAAATTCCTGCTGCTTTTTAGCTGCAATTACCCCAGGTAAGCCACGTTTTTCCAGCATGAGAAGAGAATCAAGAAAGAGAACACCATGCAAACCAGAGGCCATGCTTGCAGACACAGCCCCAGGGACACTTTCTGTCCTCCTGGGAGAGTGAGGAGCCACGCTCATCAGAAACTGCCCCCAACACCCCGAGTGGAAACACATTTGCATGGGTGCATCCACTCTGAGCCACCGGGGATCCCCGACTGGCCTGGGCACTGACCTGCTCCGTCTCCACGAAGTTGGACACGTGGCCGTCGTCGTTCACGCCGCGGGTGTGGAAGCGAGCGCCGGCACGCTCGCAGCTGATGCGGGAAATGAGGCAGGCCTTGGCCTGCTTGTGAGAGGCATACACCGTGCGGATGGCCACCACTCCGCAGATGACCTTCAGCAGCCAGTCACAGCAATTCACCTGGTGCTGCCTCAGGGGCACGTGCAGCAGCTGGTTCCTGCAAAACGGAGCCCACGGTGACTCCGGCCGCCTCACACCCTCCAGGAAGCACTGCACCCCTAGCAAGCAGGGGAGGCGCCTGGGGGCCGTATTCCTGCACTGCACACGGCCCGTGAACGCCACCCTCGGGACGTGCAGCAAGGATGTCCACATGCCATAGAGGCACCCCAAACGGCAGGGCCCCCAGGACGCGGGCAGCGGGAAAGGGCTGCTCCCGGGCGTCAGCAGCTGTGACGGGCAACCAGGTGCAGGTGTCAGCCAGTCGCTGGGCTTTCAGGGAACCACAAAGGCGCCTCTGTTTACACAACTGCCTTCTGCAGTTTTTGAACACAAATCCCTTCAGTAAAAATTTAATCATGTTTTATGATGAAAGAATAATGATAAATGACAAAAATAATTAAATATATGCATGCTTATTTAAATTATACAGATCCCACAAGGTGAACATGATGAGAGCATTACAAAGCAATGGGAATTAAATAAAAAGGAAGAGATGAACATAAAACTTAAAGTTCCAGTACTTTCTCCCCAAACCTAGCGGATGGTTCTGGGTCTCTGGCATCCATGGTGATCTTCATGGGATAATAGCCAGTGTTTAGCAAGGGCACTGAGCTTTATTCTAAGTGCTTTGGGACGGATCAACTCATTTCATCCTTGTATCAGCCTATGTATAGGCATTATCATTCACCCCATTTTACAGATGAAGAAACTGAGGCACAGAGGAGAAACGTTTGCCCAAGGTCACAGAGCCAGGTAAGTGGCAGTGTGGCATGGAAGCTGTGCTCTTCAGCCCAAGCCTCTCCTGCCGAAGGCCCTACCTATAGAGCCACACCTGCTCACAGTCACACCGGCTCTCGTATCTCACTCGCCTCCCCGACACCCATGGGAGCTTACTGAGCAGGTGATGGCTGAGAAGTGGAGCTTGGGGGTGGTACGAACCTCAGGCTGCTTCCAGACTCTACATGCTTCACCCAGGGGACCCAAGCTGTGCGGTTCTGAGGTCCTTAACACGCTCCCCTGGGAGGCAGGGACCCCCACAGTGTAGCGAGCTCATCTAGATCACTGTGCACTATGTATTTAAAACAGCAGCACCATTCCTGCCCCGAGCCCTCATCAAAGACACGGCACCCTCGTTTCTGGAGAAGTGTGCTGGGAGTTCTGACATCCCAGGCAGTTTCTCCAAGTGGCAAGAGCAGCCGCTCCCCACTCTGAGGCAGCCTCCTCCTTGACATGGCCACGTGGGCACTAAGGGACACACCGCCCCCTGGGAGGTAGGGCCACATCTGAGCTCTCACTCCAGGGCGCTGAGCTGCCTGAAGAATGATGAGCACAAGGCATCAACTTTACAAAAACACCTTCTCCTCTTCTGAATCCCTCTCTGAAATTCAGCTGATGAACCAACTTTATTGCTGTTCAGCGGCTCAGTCACGTCTGACTCCTTGTGACCCCATGGACTGCAGCACACCAGGCTGCCCTGCCCATCACCATCTCCCCAAGCTTGCTCAAACTCATGTCCATCAAGTCGGTGATGCCATCCACCATCTCATCCTCTGTCATCCCCTTCTCCTCCTGCCCTCAATCTTTCCCAGCATCAGAGTCTTTTCCAATGAGTCAGCCCTTTGCATCAGGTGGCCAGAGTACTGGAGCTTCAGCTTCAGCATCAATCCTTCCAATGAATATTCAGGGTTGATTTCTTTTAGGATTGACCGGTTGGATCTCCTTGCTGTCCAAGGGACTCTCAAGAGTCTTCTCCAGCATCATAGTTTGAAAGCATCAGTTCTTTGGTGCTCAGCCTTCTTTATGGTCCAACTCTCACAACTGCACTAAATCAACTTTAGTAACCCATGTATTAAATCTGCATCAAGGGAAGGTCTCCAGAATGTTCCAGGGTCTTCCAGCCACACAGTGATGGCTGCCATCAGTCAGCAGGGGTCAAAGCAACCTTCTGCTAAACAGACAACTCTAAACAATCCCTGTTGTAGTCACACTGGCCTGACCCCCTGTAGGAGGACAGGTCATAACCTCGAAGGAAGAGGCCAAAACCTATAAAGGAAAAGAGCTTGCATCTCCTCCCAGGACTTGATCGTACCAGGAAGCCGTTATCGGCAGGGAACAGTAACCACCCAGAAAAACGCTTTCACCCACCAAACCCTCACTCTCATGCACCAGCCACGTCCATTGCTGACCCCATCTGACTCCAGATGTGGGCTCAGACCTTGAACCCAGCACCCCTAATGGTGGGCTCAGGCAATCAAGCCCATGACCACGCAGCTGGGCCTGACCCAGTTGTGGTCAGCTCCACGGATGCTGCCCTGAGCCCAAACACCACACACCCTCCAGAGCTAACTTCCCCTGGCCAACTGGAGACAGTCCAGAGTCCACCTGGGGCCCCCACCTTCCCAAGTCCCTCTCAGTCTTCACTCGGTGATTCCCCGCTTTGCCTTTCTCTTCCCTGTGTACCTCAAATCTCCAACCACAGAGCTGGCACAAGGAGGCCTGGGAAGAGTAGGTGAAAAGGGTGACACAGATTCCCCAGACATTCAAGGCTTGTTACAGCTTCTGAGACCTCTAGCCTTGGCTCATCGGGCAGTCCCGGCTGAAAACGGCCCTGTGGCCTAACAAAGACCCCTTCATAATCCACAGCCCCTGCGTCCCTGAGCTTGGCTCCCTTCAGGAGCACAGGCATCCACAAAACGGAGCTAGTGATTCAGACACATCGTCCGGCGCACCATCCGCCGGACCTGATATCCGGAGTGTGGTCCTTGAACCAGCGGCCCTGGCGCCACCCTCGGCTGCTTGCTGGAAATGCAGAGTCTCGGGCCCCAGCCCAGTCCTGCTCAATCAGAATCTGCATTTTTAACAAGATTCACGTCCTTGACGTCTGAGCATGCTACTACCCCCCCAAACCCCACATAACCAGAGAACCTAAGGGGATCTGGGGGACAGGGAGCATGGGCACATAGGCAGGGACACTGTGAACCCCTCTTTCTCCAAGTGGAAGTCAGGAGCTCACCTGTGGGGTCCCAAGCACCAAGGAAAGTACACTTAACAGGTGATGAAACCTGTGACCTCCTCTGTTTGGGCAAAGGGAGGAAGGAACAAACAGAGGGCACAAAGATGCCTCATGGGCCCTGACTCAGGGCTGGAAAGGCCCCAAAGGCCAGCACTGGAACCAAGAACACCCCGTCCTGTGAGATGTCTCCAAACAATTCCTACAGCGGGACTTTCATCGCTTCTGCTTCTGACTTGAATCTCCCGGTAAATCTGAACGGAGCAGCTCCGTTGTATGCAAATCACCACGCCCCACCCCGGGTCTTCCACAGGACCTGTCAAAGGTCATAACCCCCGGGGCCCACAAAGGGTGACAACTGACACATTTAGGGGTCATCCACGCCCCGCTGGTCTCCGAAGGGGCCCATTACTGCCCATCACCTTGGCAGAAAGACTCGGCTCTGCCACTGAAACCAACAGGTTTGGTTGTGGGATTAACAGCCTGGGACCTGGAGCCAGGATGCCTGGGTTCAAATTCCCTGCCTCATTCAAGCCTCAGTCTCCTCACCTGTAAAATGGGAATAACAGACCCTACTTCATTGTTTCCTATGAGGAGTATGTGAGTTATGACCCACAGAGAACTTAGAAGAGTGCCTGCTTTACAAATGTCTGTATGCTGGAGGATCACCACGAGAACTGAGGGGACCAGGGAGGCGCTGAGCACAGGCCCAGGCGCTCAGGGAGCACCGGCAGAGGGCGGCACTTGTGCTCCTTAGTTATGGAGCAGATTTTCCTTCCGGAGTCTACATAAGACCACATTGAACACCCTCCCTGATGCCAGTGGGGGCTAGTTTTCCTCTCATTGTGCAGAGAGCGTGGGCACTAGTCACAGCTCCCGCAGGTAACCCACGTGCCCAGGGATGATGCTAAGAGACAGAAGACGCAGGTGCCCATCAGAGCCCACCCTCCGTGTGAGCGGGGGCAGAGGACCAGGGCCTCACCAGAAGAAGGAGTTCCCCCACTCGGAGCTGTCATCGCCCTGCTTCTGCGCCCGGACGGTGAGGTCGAAGCAAGACCCATCATTGGGCCAGGAGAAGTAGAAGACCCCCGAGTTGAGGATCTTCCGCAAGGCTGCGAGGCGGTCCTCCTCCTTGGCCTCTTCCTGGAGAGGGTAAATGTCGGTGGCGGTGATTTTGTAGATCTCAGCCTCTGGGATTCTGCCCACAGATGTGCAGCCTGTCACCAGAACCAGGAAGCTCAGGGGGGTGCCACCTGGAAGGCAAGTGAGACACAGGGACTGAGGATCACAGGTGGTAACATGGGCGACGGACAGCTGCAACCATGAGACGGACTTCCTATTCTCTCCCTCACCTCCCCGCACCCCGCCTTCAGCTGAGGGATCTGCCTGCCACCTGAGCCCAAAGCCTGGAGCCGTGGTTCCAGAGCCCGGCCCGGCCCACCAGCAAGAGAGCCACCTGGACCCTGTTAGAAACTGGAACTCTCAGCCCCACCCCGCCAGGCCTCGGGGCAGGGCCAGCACCCTTCTCTTAACAAGCCTAGGGGTTCCAGGTGGGTCCTCCCCCAACCTCCAAGCCTGAGATACTGCCTGCAGCCTGCCCAGCCCACACCCCAAGCCTCTCAAATCCACCCTCCCCACAAACCCCCAGGGCTCCCAGGGCTCGGTCCTCCAAGCACCACTAATGGAGCGGCCTGATCGCAGACCGACTTCCTGCCTCTCCCCACCACGCAGCACAGAATCCAGCCGCTCTTATGGGCCATCTCTGTGGCTCCCCAAAAGCACCCTTGTATCCCTGGACTTCTGCCAGCAAGGCCTTCCTTCCCACTCACCTTCCTGCCCCCACCCTCTAGACCAGCTGGGGCCTCCTTGATGTCTCCACCCACCCTACCCCCTTCCCAGGAGAACTCCTCTCCACCCTTCTGGGGTCAAGTCGGCAGCACCTCCTCCAGGGAGCCTTCCCTGCTCTCCTGAGACACCGCCAGGTGCCCCTTAGACACTGCGAGGAGCATTCAGATGCTCCCTCTTAGTTCTCATCACACACAAAGCTAACAGCCTCCTTCCCTGCACGTGTCCCCCAGCCGACTGGGGGTTCCTTAGGGACCGACTCTGGTTGTCATATCCCGGCAAGCCGGCACTTCACACGTCAAGTGTTTGATGAAAACGTCCTAAATAGGCCAATGAGACAGCGGCTCAAGCCCCCTCGCCCCTCCCCGTGAAAGGCTACCCAACCACTGCGGACCCTGTTGTTTGGAGGAGAGACATCCTCCTTCTGGGGACCCCACCACACCACCCACGGCTGTTTTCTGTTCCATGTCCCCAGGGTGCAGCAGGCCCAGGCACACAAAGGTGCTCGAAGACGCGCTGGGGGCGGAGACGGTGGGGACACTGACCCACTGCCCTCTATTTCAGGAGAAGGCCCAGGAGACAATTTGGTGGGTAACTGGCCTCGAGGGGCTGGCGTGATTCAGGTAAGCCGGCCAGAATCCTCCTCCCACTGAGGTTTAAGGGACTCGCTCCCATCAAGACCTACTCCGGACGACCTGTGGTCACCGTCTGGAGCCGTGGTGGTCAGCATTCTCAGATCTCTGGACACTCCGCTGAGACCCCGAAGACTGCCAGTCTCTCTGCTCACCCACCCTAGATCCCCCGCCCTCCTCACGCTTCACAGGAAGACAGTACTGCTGGGGGCCAGGGAACGTCAGGTTTCATTAAAGACCCCTTCATTCAATAAATAGGTCACCCACTCCCATAGGCTTCGGGGGTAGGGGAGGAGGTCACATAAAACAAGCGACTATACTGGTTCACAAACCACCTCCGGTCATGAGATCAGGAAACCTTTCTTTCTTTATTTTTGGCTGTGCTGCGTCTTTGCCGCAGTGCAGGCTTCTCATAGCAGAGCACAGGCTCCAGGGCATGTGGACTGCAGCAGTTACAGCACACGGGCTTAGCTGCTCTGCGGCCTGTGGAATCATCCCAGACCAAGGCTCGAACCTGCGTCTCCTGCCCTGGCAGGCGGATTCTTTCCCACTGAGCCACGAGGGAAGCCGGGGAAACCAGTTTGAAACAGCATAAGAATAAGGCCGTCTGTGGGGTCGCACAGAGTCGGACACGACTGAAGCGACTTAGCAGCAGCAGGAATAAGGTGGTTATGGCTGTGGACAGTGACAGGGGTCAGGGGCCGAGTCTCTTAAGGAGAACCGGTGTCGTTTCTGGAAAACAGGTGGGGTTTGTGTGGGGCTGACGGCCTGTGCTAGAACCAGCGCGCAGGCATCTCATCTGCCTCCTCCCGTGGGCTCAGCACGGGCAAGGCGGAGTTCAGGTCCCCTCGCACGGGCCAGAGCTGCGCGCCGAGACAGGACTCCAGAAGGGGGCGGGTCCCACCGGAAGGGGGCGGGTCCCGGGGGAGGATGGGCAATTCTCCTCTCATCTCTCAACCAGCGTCGTGCAGTGGGTTTCTAGCCCCGCTTCCTCAACAGCCTCTGCGTGGGGGGACCAAGTCCCTGGCAGGAGTCCCAGGTTGCTCTGAAGACAGCAGGCACTTTCTGTGCAGGGCAGCGGCCCGGGGGAGGCTCGGGGCGGGCGTGCGACAGCAGGCGTGAAAAGGCTCTTGAAATAAATGAGCGCAAGGGGAAGGGCCGTCACCACCGAGGAGGGAGGCTCCGAGTCCTGGGCCGAGGGGCTTGGGAGAAGACGCAGGAAAGAGCCGCTGCGTGGGGGCAAGCTGGAAGCAGATGCTTTAGTGACACTCAGTCCTCAGGGATGCTTACCGTGTGCCAGGCACCGCTGCACAAACCTGCTCCCAGCACCCCTAACGGGGAGGTCCCATTTTACAGGCAGGGAGATGGAGGCACAGGGAGGGTGAGTAGCCTGCCCAAGGCAACACAGCGGGGAGGGGGGATTCAAAGCCACTTTCTAGCCCACTCCAGGCAAGTCACTCAAGCCAAGTCTGGTTCCAGGTACGGGGGCTCCTGACCATGTCCTTGCAGAAGTACAGCCAACCTGTCTAAGAGCACCGCTGTTTTAGACTTGGGGACTGGCCCGCGAGGAGCTGAACTGCCTGTCCAGTGCACAGCCCATCTCTGTTGGACCCAAGATGCAAACAGGGGTCTCACCTCGGCCCAGGCTCCATCCAGCCCTGCGGGCTGGTGGCCTTCAGCCACTTCGGCTGTTGTCTAAGAATTGTGGTTGGCCAATGCTCCCCTTGCTCATTTTCAAATTGACACCAGAAGTTTTCATCATTAGTTTAAATGGTTGTGAGTAATATATTTTCCAGCATGTGCTAAATATTGACGTGTAAAAATAAAACTGTTGTGGGCCTCTGTACCAGTATCCAGAGGAATCCAGGTGGTGATTTATATTCATCATCATCTATTTTTTTTAAGGAATCATGAACAAGATCTTCTTGAACAGATGGGATTTTTACTCCTATTTGCCGTCCACTTTCCCCACGGAATTTCATCCTAACATTACATTCTGTGCTTCACTAGATCATATTGTACAGCACTTTGATCCTAAAGTTCCGAGTCTTTAAAAAGTTTTTCTTCGGGCTTGAGTTATCCCTACAATGATTTTCAGTAGAGGTTGGTCAAACAGTGTAAACAAAACATTTTTGTTAAATGATCATTTAACATAGAAAGTAAAGATTTGCTGGAAAGGCTTCTCTTAATGAGATGAATGGTATTTCTCGTTCATGGGCACATATTTATTGGTAGAATGAAACTAGATTCCAATTCTGGTTCTATTTTTCATTTTTATAGATATAAACGCTGAGGAACCTTGTTCGCATTGATAAACAGATGGGAACAGAAAGGGCTTCATTAGAGAAACGTCACTCAATTCTTCAAAGTCCTTCTGAGTTACATGTTAAGAAAAAAAGAAATCACAATGAATTATTGACACAAGCGCTGTTAATGTGTCAGCTGACACCCCACTTCTTCCATTTTGTGGAAAGAAAACAATTGATTGTCATGACTTGTCAACAAATCTGTCACCTAGTCATTGAGGTGACTGACTTGCTCAACTGCTGACAATATTCTGAATTGTCCCTTTGTTTGGCAACTTAGAGGCATTTACATCCAGAACAACACAGCATAGTGAGATGCTGTGTGAAATAAGACAGCAAAAGGGTGGTTATGGATGGAACAGGGAGGGTGAGAAGCCAGCTCCACATCCCAGGACATTCTTAGGCAAACTGAGGACCGGGAGGCGCTGAGGAGCAGAAGTTGTTTTCCTCAGATCTAACCACGTCCGTGCTCATAGTCTCCGTGACCCCAAGAAAACGGCCCCTCAGCCTGGCAGGGGTCAGTCAGTCCTGGCATCACCACGTCCCCCCATCTGTGTAAGAGCCCCCTGGCTCTCACACGCTGCAGGAGGTGGGGAGTAGAGAGCAGGGCTGTCAGGATGCTGTCGGCCCTTGAGCCCACACAGGTGTCTCCAGGGGTCAAACTGAGGCTGGCAGGACTCACCTGCCCCAGGCGAGGGAGAAATCCCCTCTGAGGTCACCTTGAGCACGGGATCCCAGCTGTGTTTTCAGTAACTCAGGATCAATTTTCTCACAGCCCAGAAGTGAAATGGGCCTTGGTGGGGCGGGGGGGGGGGGGGCCCGCTGGGGGGTTGGGGGTCTCAGACGTCATCAGTCAAGGCTGAGTCTGGGGCCTTGAAACCAGATAGGATGTTGAAGCAAGGCAAAGACAAAAGTCAGGCTCACCTTGGCCTGAAAAGATAGGGCTGCGCACGCCTTTGAACAGTCTGCCTCAGGCTTTCAACAGGCAAGCCTCAGGCCGTCTCTGGGCACCAGACCGGCTCCCCATCCCTTTCAGCTCCCACTCTCTGGTTCCAGGGCTCCAGCCGCAGCAAGACCATGCCTGGATCAGAGGATACTGGCCAGAGTCAGGTGAAGTCGTGGCGAGGGCAAAAAATGGGTCACAGACCAAAAAGACGTCTATGCCAGAACTGGGAAGGCCATACCCGCACACAGAGGCAGCCTGGGTGAGCAGGGTGGGGCAGTGGATTGCAACTACCTCAATATAAACATGGGCTTCCCAGGCGGCTCAAGGAGTGAAGAATCCACCTGCCAATGCAGGAGATACAAGGGTTCGATCCCTGGGTCAGGAAGATCCCCTGGAGTGGGAAATGGCAACCCTGCTTCAGTATTCTTGCCTGGAAAATTCCATGGAGAGAGGGGCCTGGTGGGCTACAGTCCATGGGGTCTCAAAAGAGTCGGACATGACTGAGCACATTATATATACAGGTTAACTGGGATGGGGTTTCAGTCTGAGACAATGAAAAATGTTCTAGAGAAGGACGGTGGTGATAGCTGCTCAAGAACGTGAATGGCCTTCATGCCACTGACCTGTAATGCTTAAATGGTTAAAATGGTAACTTTTAGGGACCTCCCTTGTGGCTCCGCTAGTAAAGAACGTGCCTGCAATGTGGGAGACCTGAGTTCGACCCCTGGGTTGGGAAGATCCCCTGGAGAAGGGAACGGCTACCTGTTCCACTATTCTGGCCTGGAAAATTCCATGGACTGTATATAGTCCACGGGGTCAGAAAGAGCTGGACATGACTGAGCGACTTTCACTTTCACTGGTGGTCCAGTGGCTAAGATGCCACGCTCCCAGTGCAGGAGGCCTGGACTCAATCCCTGGTTAAGGAATCAGATCTCACAGGATCTGATTGCAGGATCACAACCAAAGATCCTGCAAGCCACAACCAAAATCAAAGATCTCACATGCCATAACTAAGACCAGGAGCAGCCAAATAGATAAATAAATAAGTAGTTTTTAAAAAGGGTAAATTTTATTATCTTATATATGTTAGTTGCTCAGTCACGTCCAACTCTTTGCAATCCCATGGGCTGTAACCCATCAGGCTCCTCTGTCCATGGGGTTCTCCAGGCAAGAGAATCCCACTGGAGTGGGCTGCCATTCCCTTCTCCAGGGGATCTTCCTAGCCCAGAGACTGAACCTGGGTCTCCTGCATTGCAGGCAGATTCTTTACCATCTGAGCCACCTGGGAAGCCCTATCTTATGTATATTTCATCACAATTTGTAAAAACCTCCAAAACCTCAATTTAGAAATCCTCTCCCTCAAGAGAGCCGTCTTCAAAGCCCAGCTCCAAGTCAGAGCTGTCTGGGAGAAACTCCAAGCCCTGCAGGGACAGGTCCTGAGTTTCATCCAGCCGTGGCCACTCGTCATCTGGCCGGGAAGGTCGGCCGCTGGGGCCACCATGAGTCACCAGCACACACAATGGTTCATTCAGAGACGGTGCCGGGCGTGTTTGCGTTGGAATTTCTCTGTTTGCTCAGCCTAGGAGTTCTCTCCCCAGCCAGGTACAAGGGATCTCAACCCTGAGTGCCTACACACCAACCCCCCTCTTGACTGCCGGTCTGGGATCCTCTCAGACCTGTGAACAGAGGACCTGGGAGCCGACGCTTCCCCACCTGTGAAGTCGGCAGCTGTGGCCGGAGGAGCCCGAGCCGCCCGCCCCCACCCCTTACCAGTGAGCTCAGGATCCTGAATACCTGGATCCACCAGGTATCTGTCCCCTCCCTGCCGAGAACATGAGCACAGTGAAGGCAGCGGTGTGCTGGCTAATTTCACCAGCTTCTGGGAGCCGGCTGAGCACAGCGCATCCCAATTCCATCCTGGCCTGAAACCACCCATGCTGTATACACTTACAGGACGGAAACTGACAAACACAGACTGTCAGGAATTCCCCACCAGAGAGCCGGTAATGACCAGCCCACCACTGGGTATAACAGTTAAATTACTAAGACTGATGGCCATTTCAAGACTTGCTAGAGAATACTGCATTTTCCAAATCTCAAAGGAGTCCTAAAGACTGTCAAAGGTCCCCCTCCAGAGGTAGTCCATCCTGCAGTGACTGCTCAGAGAAGTCAGCCACGGCTGACTACCACCAGTAGTCACAGACCCAAAGGTGCTCAGCCTGGGCCCCACGCCTAGTTCTCCCTGAGAGACCCCCTGCAGGACAGCCCTTCGCATCCACTCGGTACCCAAGTTCAATCCATGTTCATTTTCTCATGTATTAATAAAAATCTTCAGAACTATGTAAGATAGAGATGAGGCAGTTTTCTTGCTTTTAGAGGTATGAAAACAGCCCTCGAGATATTGAATGAACTAAGAAGGTCAGTGTGTGGAGAAGCTGAAATTAGACTTGAGGAGGGCTGTCTGGTGGAAGGCTTACAGGACTGTGAAGTACAGCTTTACAGGCTGTGCACTGCCCAACTCCAGGAAACACAGTTCAACAGAGACCTCAATGTATTCAACCTCCAAGGCTATGAAATAGGGAGGCCTTGAGAGCTTAGGGGAAAAGGGAGTTAAATCCCTATAATCATTGGGATAAATTCTTTTTATAGCAATAGTCTCACTTTCTATGCCTTGTATTGTGTATGTGTCAGGAAGCCCGACTCTCATATCCATACATGACTACTGGAAAAACCATAGCTCTGACTATATGGACCTTCCTACATTCATTGGAAGGACTGACGCTGAAGCTCCAATACTTTGGCCATCTGATGCAAAGAGCCGACTCATTGGAAAAGACCCTGATGCTGGGAAAGATTGAAGGCAAGAGGAGAAAGGCGCAACAGAGGATGAGATGGTTGGATGGCATCACCGACTCAATGGACATGAGTTTGAGCAAGCTCTGGGAGATGGTGAATGACAGGGAAGCCTGGTGTGTTGCAGTCCATGGGGTCACAAAGAGTCAGACATGACTGAGTGGCTGAACAACAACAGGAAGCCCAACTCCAGGGCTTATCATGGGGACTCCAACCCCTTCCTGCTAGCATTTCAGAGAGGAAGGAGGGACTCTGAGCTCTCCATGGAAATCTACGAGCTTCTGAACATTTCTTAATTTCTAACATAAAAGGCTGTGTTCACTTAGGTAGACTGAAAGAGAACAACTCCCCCAAGTTAATTAAGAACCTGAGCGGAAGTCTCTCGCTGTACAGAGACCTTCAGTCTAAAAGAGTCAAAAGGGGGCCCACCTCCTACTCGGGCTGGTCATCCTGGTGGCAGATGAAAGCTGGAATTTCACTCTATACTGCCAGCACCCTCAACTGATGGGGAAGAAAACACAATACATCGTAGTTCTGGGATAGGGACTTGCAGATGGAAAAGAAAATCAAGTTCAAGCCAAACATTCCTCAGCATAACCGAAGAGAATTGGAAAAACTCAATGACAAGGCCCAGTCCTTCCATCCTTCAGACTGTTGTTCAGTCGCTCAGTCGTGTCTGACCGACTGTTTTGTGATGCCATGGACTGTAGCCCACCAGGCTCCTCTGTCCGTGGGATTCCCCAGGCAGGATTACTGGAGTGGATTGCCATGTTCTCCTCCAGGGCACCTTCCCGACCCAGGGATGGAACCTGAGTCTCCTGCATTGATAGGCGGGTTCACCACTGAGCCACCAGGCAAGCCCGCATCCTTCAGATACCCTGGGCACTTTCAGAAATGTGTTGAGAAAGGCCAGATAATCCTGATGTTCCAAGTCAAACACACTCTCACCACACTCAGGGAGCCTTCACAGGGCCCCCTGGAGGAGGACACAGGCAGGCAGGGCTGCGGTGTTCAGAGGACACCAGACATGGCCAGGGACCAGGGGCTGTGCTCGCTGCCCCCTCGCGGGGAGGAGCAGGCGGGTGGGGGGCCGCAGGCAGGGAGGATGGCCTTGTCTGGGGCAGCACTAGGAGCTGGTCACCTCTCTTCACTCCCTGCCCTGGGATGAGCCTGCCATAGCTGGCACCCACAGACACTGTCTGTGGGGGCTGCCAGCCTTCCCTGTCAGGACCGGTTTCCTAGAGCTGATCTCCAACCTCAGCCCAGGAAGACAAGCTTTCCCCTGGGATACAGGCAAGGTACCACTTCCCTGGTCTTGGAACCTCAGCCTTCCTGCCCCTTTCAGGACAGAACAGCCTAGCTGGTGAAGGCAGCTCCTGATGCCATAAAAAAGGAGTTTAAAACCTAGTCACAGGTTCAAGGGGCTTCCCTTCTGGTTCAGCTGGTAAAGAATCTGCCTACAATGCAAGAGACCTGGGTTCAATCCCTGGGTTGCGAAGATCTCCTGGAAAAGGGAAAGGCTACCCACTCCAGTATTCTGGCCTGGAGAATGCCATGGACTGTAAAGTCCACGGGGTCACAAAGGGTTGGACACGACTGAGCAACTTTCACTTTCATAGGTTCAAGAGGGAGGGGGCATATGTATACCCGTGGCTGATTCACGTTGCTGTATGGCAGAAACCAACACAACACTGCAAAGCAATTATCCTCCAATTAAAAATAAATATATTTAAATTTTTTAAAAACCCACTTGCCACCAGCAAGTCACCGATGCAAAAAGGACCATTAATTTACACACAAGAAAAATATTGCCAATCATAATTGTAAAATGCCAACAACTGTAACATATCTGAAACACCCAGATGTTATAATATAAAAAAATGTGTCATGGAATAGAGGAATTACAACTCTTAAGCTTTCTAACAGTTCCAGTTCCTACCTCAAGTTGTTGGGAGAGCTGAGTTAATAAATTAAAACACTTAAAACTGGGCCCAGCACAGAGTAAGTACCACATAAGGTCAGCTGTCATCTTCACATCCTCGTGATTGAGGAAAGGCCACAGGAATTTTTTATAACCTCAGAAAATAAAAATCATGGCAAGGGGGAAGAAAAAAACAGAAACTCTTGGCAGGCAGCACATCTTCATGAAAAAAAAGTAAGTGTTTAGAGGCTGCTAGATCCAGGTTTCAATTCTAGCTGAGCTTCTTAGGCAAGTGATTTTTACCTTCTGAGTCTGTTTCCTTTACTGAAAAGGAGAATAAAGACACAGTATCACATTGGCTTGTTTTTAGGATTAAAGAAGCTAATGTACACTTAGCCATTGGCACAAAACAAGACATTTAATACATGCATTTTGTCATGTGGGTACTGAGTGTTTTTCCTAAACACTGTGGAGATGATCACCATCATAGTTCAGAGGGAAAAAAAAACCACCCGATTAAAGAAAAAAGAGCCAGAAAAGTAATGGCAAACAACTGTGCTATTCTGTCTGCTGTGAAAATCCTCAGACCAGGGAACACAGCTGCTGTGCGGATGTGGAGATGAAAACAGCTGCTGTGTGGATGTAGGCTTGGGAAGAGCCTGCGTTTGAGCAGCTCACAGCCTGATCTGGTCTTGGCCCCATAAGTCACCAGAGACACTGGGCAGGGACAGTGTAAATCAGATGGCAGAGAGGGGAGGAAGGAGGGGGTTGCTGAGTCCCAGCACAGCATCAGGGCTGTGAGGCCCAGGAGTGCAGAGGTGACCGAGCAGCCTCACAGGGAGACTGGGACTCCCCAGCGGCAGCCGTGTTGACGGCTCAGCCCCTCGCGTCTTACACCGAGCAAGGATGCCCGCGCGTTCCTGTGAGTCCTCTGCCCTTTCCAGTCGGATCATGTGGCCCAGTTCTGGAGCTCTTTTCCTTGCTCTCGCTCACACCCAACCTCAGTGCCCAATAGTCAAGCGCTGGTGGCTTTTCTCTCCTTGCCAACGATGCTCCATCCCAGCTCCACTCCATAAAGACACACTCAGCAGGTCCAGGGGCTTTTGACCTCTGACCTCCACCCCCTTCTAGAATACAAATCCCCTGTAAAACAACACACCAGCCCCTGGGGAGGACCCCACCCCCACCCCCCCGCCCAGACCAGGCTGGAAGACCTAGATCCCAGCGGGCACCCAGAGAAGGTAAGGTCCTCTGTGCCCAGGGTGGGAAGGAGTGCCAACAGGGGAGGACCAGGCTCTCACCTCAACCTCTGCCCTAGCCTGGAGGAGCCGGCTCAGTGAAATAAACATTTTAAAAGAGGGTAGCTGCTGAAATAAAATGACTAAATCCCACAGCCTCTCCAAACTCACATAAGAGAAGCTCTGCCCGACACTTATAGTCTATAGCCCTGAGCGTGTGACAGCTGCCGCCCTCCACGCGGGTACTCACCGGACTTCAGCCTGAGCTCCCCCAGGCAGCCGTAAGCATCGGTGAGCTTCCCGTACTGGCCTTTAATGACCTCCTTTTCTTCCGGGGCTGCAGGAGAAACCCAGCACAGACAGCATCAGCCAAACCTCCCGGTGGAGTTCATTCACTGCAGCTCCCGATGCGGCTCCCACCCACTCGGCAGAGAAAACGCAGAGTCGGTTGCTCGGCCCCAAGTCATCTGTGTGGAGCCTTGTGGATCAGCAGATTGCCGAGCTCCAGGGACTGAGACCTTTCCACCTGCTGTCTGAAAGCTCCAGCAGCGTCCCGGGGGGGTGCTGCAGAGGCGGAGGGGAGTCCCCGGCCCGCGGAGGTGCTGGGTTTGAGGTGGGAGCAGGTGTCTCAGGCCGGCCCCGTCCCTCGGTACTGCAGCCCACGTGCTCAGAAACAGCACTGAGTCATCGCTCCCCGATGGGGAGGACCTTCCTTCTTAAGTATCGTCCACCAGAGGCCACGTCGTGCAAGTGCTCACCCGCCCCCCGGGGACCTGCTAACACACAAGGGCTGAGCAGGAGGCCTGGGTGACCCTTGTGCTCCAGGTCCGGGGCCAGTGAATCCTAAGGCAGGCTGATGAGCAGAGGTCCCCAGGGTCTTCAGAGTTACTAGAAACACCCTGGACAACACACCCAGCCTGTTGAGAAGCAGAAGAAAAACTGGCAGAGGGAAGGACCAGGAAAAGTAGGGAGCCCTTAACCTTGACAGTGAGAGCACAGACACCATTGGAGGCGCCACGGGCTCTTACAGGGGCCAGGCCTTCGCACCCTTTTCTCAGAAGAACGTTTCTAAATGCACAGAATAAAACACACACACGGACGAATCCTTAAATAAGGACCCCGCAAATACCATTAGGGCGACTTGCTATGGAAGCAAAAACTCAGCCTCAACTGGATTCATCCAATACAAGGGCTCTCCAGCTGGGGAGACAGAGGGAAAAGCCTGGCAGACACCACAGCTTCACAGATAGGTTTTGGGGGCTCTATATCTCTAAAAAGTGAAAGTGAAAGTGGCTAAGTTGTGTCTGACTCTTTGTGACCCCATGGATTGTATACAGTCCATGGAATTCTCCAGGCCAGAATACTGGAGTGGGTAGCCTATCCCTTCTCCAGCGAATCTTCCCAACCCAGGAATCGAACCCAGGTCTCCCGCATTGCAGGCGGATTCTTTACCAACTGAGCTACCAGGAAAGCCCTATAATCTCTAAAATTGTATGCAAAATTTTTGATGTATATTTTTATGAGACTGGGATCATAATTTTCATCAGAATCTTCAAGGAGCTCTAAGGTTAAGAACCAGTTTAATAAATGATATTTTCCTCCAAAATTCGCATGACTTTTTCTAATTAGGGTTTTTTGCTGGGGGAGGAGGGAGCAGAGTAACCTAAAGGTAATTACCCAAAGCCAGGGCTTCCCTGGGTGCTCAGCAGTGAAGAATCCACCTGCCAATGCAGGAGACTCAGGTTCAATACCTGGGCTGGGAAGATCCCCTGGAGAAGGGAACAGCTACCCACTCCAGTATTCTTGCCTGGAGAATCCCATGGACTGAGGAACCTGGCGGGCTACAGTCCGCGGGGTCGCAAAGCAGCCACTGAACAAGTGTATATAAGTCAGTCCCAATCTCCCAATTCACTGCACCCTCCCTCGTGTCTACATCCTCTCTCTTCAAAACTAGCAATCGCTTCCCTCCAATCCCTGCTTCCATCTTCACATCTCACACTCTCTCCCTCTCCCGCCTCCCTCTTCCATCTGTTAAGGACCATTGTGAGTACACTGGGCCCCTGGATCATCCCCAACAATCTCCTATCCCAAGGCCCTTAGCTTAATCACAAGTGCAAGGCCCCTTCTGTCAAATGCGGGAACCGTTGCAGGAAGTGGGCATCAGGATGGGGGCACTGAGGGGCCCACAGATGGGCACGACCCACTTCCTGGAGCCCACAGGTCTTTGCCCCAACAATGATGACAATGAGGAGGACGAGGCAGCCTTCCCGCCCACCCTGGTCTGCTCCC
This sequence comes from Oryx dammah, assembly GCF_014754425.2. NCBI lineage: Eukaryota > Metazoa > Chordata > Mammalia > Artiodactyla > Bovidae > Oryx > Oryx dammah. The sequence continues at coordinate 81,246,411 of NW_024070188.1, read as the reverse complement.
TGAAGAGATGAAGGCCCCCTCCATCCAGGTGATGACGAGTCCACCGTTCAGGGACAAGCGTGGTGCCACGTGTCTATGGACCCCTCCTGGAAGTGGCCTGCTCTACTCTAGGCCAGGTGAAGTCGGTGAAATCCCAACCCCGCAGGTGGAAGCGAACTGCTCCCTGCAGGCCTGTTCAGGGCCACACGTGGTGTCTCCTGGTCTAAAGAGAGAGAGGTAGACAGGCAGCTCCCATCCTCACTGCAGTGGACACATTGATCAATGCAAGAGCATAATTCTGACACACACACAAAAATCATATTTCAACCTGCAAAGCTTTACAAAGCCTTTGCACAGAACCCTGAAGCCAGGGTATCATCTGGGTCTCACCCTATTGACCCTAAAACGAGGAGGTCTTTGTGCCTTTATGTCCCTCTGCAAACAGTCCTAACCAAACAAACAAAACCCTGGGAAACTGCTGGCCAAAGGAACCTGGTCAGATCCACACTTCAGAGGTGGGAACGGGACCGCAGGAGAAGCTGTGGGAACAGAACTGACCCCTGCCCCGCTGGGTCACAGAAGAAAAGCACACACAGCCGATCCCCCTGTGCTGGGAAAATCAAACAAACACAAATTTAAAAAAGGCTTCTCATCCTATTTTAAAAACAAACAAGCACAGCTCCACCAGGCCACCTTGTCCCATCCGAATCCTGTAAATGATCCACTCCTTAATACAGAATCAGCACCATCATCCCTGGCTTTCACACACGGCACCTCATGGAAGGTCACAACCTGACTGCACGTGCCAGGCTTGGGAGAAGATGCTTTTCCTCCATCACGAACAGATGAACTGTAAACAAACCGAGGGGCTTAAAACATCGGAACTTTCTCAGCTCTTGAGTCTGGAGGCTGGAAGTCTGGAAACAAGGTGTCAGCCGGCCACCACCCTCTGCAGGCTCGGGGGAGGGTCCTCCCCTCCTTGTCCTGGCTGGTGGTGGCCGTCAATCTGGACCTTCTTTGGCCTGCAGCTGTGTCACTCCAACCCCTGCCTCCTTCATCACGTGGCCGTCTTCTCTCTGTGTGGCTCTGGGCTTCTCTCCTCTTGCAAGGACACTCATCACATCAGATTGGGGGCCCACCCTATTCCAGGATGACCGCATCTCAACCTATTTACACAAAGGACCCTATGTCCAAACATGGTCCCATTCTGAAGTACTGGAAGTTAGGACTTGCATGTATCTTTTGGGAACACAGCTGAACCTGTAAGATTCAGTAACCTTTTCCTTCCATGAGCCAGCCCTGTTAAAAGTCCAGACTCTCTGCAAAGCATCTCTCCTTTTCTCCAGGCCTTCCCCTCCAAAGCTCCTTTCCACCCCTGCGATGTGTAAGCGGGACATGTCCCACGTCTGGGAGACAGGGTCTCCTCAGTGAGCCCCCAGGACCCCCAGAGGCCTGGCCTCCCAGGCAACCTGTTGCAAAACTGCCCGACACCACTGCTTGCCCCAGATAACCGTATTTCCTCACTTCGTGTCAAAGGAAGAACAAATCCATTTTGCTCTTAAAAGGGAGCTCACAAACCAAAAGCCTCAGGCAGGTAAATGAAGGAATGAAGCTGCAGGAAGAGGTCCGTGGGTGACCCAAGGATATACGCACCTTCTAATGGGGACACATGGTCCGTTTCTGCCCACTGCCCCCAGGAGGTCAGACCAGCCTGGGTACCAGCGAGTTTCCAGTTTTTGAGAGAAATAGGACACTTCTGATTTCTCAGTCTTGGCAACCAACCCAGGTTTATTTTAAGCTCTGTGTGGGCTGCACACACCTCTGCAGACTGTATTTGGTCTGCCCATTGGCAACTTCTGTCCTTCCTTACTTAATGTCTCAAAAATAGAATTTTCCTGTCTTCCGCGCTTTTGTTGGTTGCATTTCCGGAGGGTTCGTCCACGTGAGAATGTTTTTGCTTCCCCCTGCTCACCACCCCTCGAACCCCAACCGTCGGCCACAACTTTCCAGGAAGTCCTCCCTTTTACTCACCCACCCTTGTCCTCATCCACCTCTTGCCCTGGGATTCAGCCACTCGTTCCAGTGAGCGTGTATCTGAAGGCCGGCTAAGCACAGGGTCCCAGCAGGGACCCGAATAGGCCCAAACCCATCCACCCCAGAGGCAGCGAGGCAGGTGCGGGGCCTTGGCAAAGAAGGGACATGTGTCATGAATGGGTGAGTGACGACCGTGGAGGCCAACCCGCTGGGGGTGGGAGCCAGGAGCAGTGGCCCCGGCAAGGCTGTCACAGAGGTGGTGGAGCAGCAGTGCCTACTTGGGGCCAGGAACCACACAAGCTTCCTGCCGAAGGGGACAGATGCAATCAGCACCACAATACAGTGACATGAGCTAAGAAGAAAAAGCTAACAAGGAAGAAGGGTGGGAAGCGGGGGAATGAGGACTCTCACATAGTGTGGTTTGGCAAGGTCTCACTGCAGGGGCAATCTGTGAAAGCAGATGAAGGAAAAGAGGGAGATGGCTGAGTGGAGGGCCGGGGAGCACTGTGGGCCCAGAAGAGCACGTGCAAAGGTCCTGGGGCTGAAGCATTTCTGGAATATGCAGGCTCAGTGAGGTCAGTGAGTCTGACAGAGGGAATGGAGCCAGGGACACGCTGCGAAGCACCGTCTAGGTCATAACAAGACTTGGGGTTTCGCGCCGAGCCAGAGGGAGGCACTGCGGGGTTTTGACGATCACTCTGAATCCAGGAGGAGCAAGAGGAAGGCAAGGAGACCAGTTAGGAGGCGCTACAATGATCCTGCAGAGAGGATGCTTGGAGCGGGGTTAGGGGGGTGGGGCCGGAGGTGCTGGGAACACACACACACCACACACACACTCACACACCTTATTATTATTGAAACTTCCAAAGAAAAGCAGAGTAGTGTAATAACTTTATGTGCCCACCAGCTCTGACTGGTATCTATTCACACTCAAGCTTACTTCATTTATATCTCCCACCTGAGAGGGTAACAGGTAGGAAGGCCAGGGGTCTCCAAACGGAGGAAACAGGCTGCAAGTGTCTCTCAAAATTCTGTGTTGCTATGATGACACCTGGTTCCACCTGAACTTCACATTTCTCAAACCTTGAGCTACCCAATGTGTTTTTCTTATGGAAATGTTTTTCTTAAGCTATGTTAATGAAACTAAGTGTTTGCTTTGGAATTTGCCTTTCTTCAAAACAATTCCACCTAAGACTAACGTTTTTTCTTTTCTCAAACCTTGGGCTGATAATAGCTGAACAAACCAGTATTCACATCAATTGTTTTATGGCTGGGGGATGACATACCTCGTGCCATCCTATCTCAAAAATGCATATTGTGGGAGAGGGGCCTGGTGAAACTCCCTCAGCCTTGAGGTGTCTCTCTTCTGATTAATAGCTTTCTAACAGACATAAAACAGCTTACTAAAAACTGGCAGGGGGGCACTCTCCATCGCCCTTCTGATGTCTATGTCAGAAGCTTTCTCTGTCCCCTTTTCACTTTAATACAACTCTGCTATACAAAAGCTCTTGGGTGATCAAGCCTGGTCCCTGGTCCCAAAGCTAAACCTTCTTCTGCAGAGATCATGAATCCAACATTGTTCACTGTAAGCTATCACATCCCATCTCTGACACCTCACATCAGTCTCATCTTGTGGGCTCAGACAATAAGCAACAATCGGTGTCAGGAGTTTAAAAAAAAACAAACCCATCCTAACCCCACTAAATCAGAAACTCTGGCCTTGAGACCCAGAAATCTGTTTTCATGAGTCCTCCACTTGAGAACCACTGCCCAAGATTATTCCAATTCCAGACTTCATACTGTTCTATCTATAAATATTTCAGTAAGAATCTCTAACAGATGAGGCTTCCTTTTAAAAATACACCACAATACCATGGTCATATCTTTAAAAATGTAACCATAATTCCTTAACATCATCAAATACCTGCATATACATCAAAGGCAAATGCAAAAGGCTTTGTGGACGGACAGGACATGGGACATGAGCGAAGGACAGGTGTCAAGGATGATGCTGAACAACCGAGAGGATGGTGTGACCATCACCCCTGGTGTCCATGGACACTGACCGGCCATCTGTCGTGGGGTCAGACCGTCCCTGGGAAAGACTTTGAGGATGCAGTCACACGGGCATATCGGCTGAAGATACAAACTGGGCACCCCTGGCTAACAGAAGCTCCTTAAAATCACAGACTCGGGGAGATCGCTTCCGGAATGCGTGGAGGGGGACAGGGTGCTTAAAGGTCTGGGAGTCGGAGGAGAAGCCAGAAAGATACAAGGAAAAGGTGCAGTGCCTGGTGTCAGGAGCCAGGGGCGAGCATGTCAAGGAGGCGAGATGGGTCGGCGAGGAGGTCCCATGCTGCCCTGAGTCCCATCCCAGCAGGACTGAGCGCTCATCATTCGAGTTACACACAGAGATAAACTAGGGGGAAAGCAGCTTCCCTAAAGATGAGGGGCAGAATCCTGAATGGTGTGTGTGTTAGTTGCCTAGTCGTGTCCGACTCTGCAAACCCATGGACTGTAGCCCGCCAGGCTTCTCTGTTCATGGAATTCTCCAGGCAAGAATACTGGAGTGGATTGCCATTCGCTTCTCCAGAGGAACTTCCCCACCCAGGGATCAAACCCTGAATGGTGAGGACGAGGCAAAAATGGAGGCTGGGAGTAGAAGCAGCTCCTTGAGGAATTCATCTGTGTGTGTGTGTGTGCGAGCGCGTGTGTTTGCACGTGTGGGTGTGCATGTGTGTGTAGAAATGGGAGGCTGGGAGCGGAAAGTGGGGTCTAAAGGTTTCCCTAAGAAAAGGAGTTAACACTAGTTTGCACGCTGGCAGAACTGATCCAGGGGAGGTAAAGGCTCCTGGAGGGGAGAGAAGGGACCCACTGATAGCGCCCCGGACGCAGTCGTGGCCCTGACCTGTGAGTGGGGGGCCGCCTGAACAAAGAGTCCGTCTACAGCGACAGGAGAGCGGAAGGACACAGGGGCAGAGGCGGCAGGGTGGCCGGGGCGCAGGCCGCGGGAGGAAACGCTCTCCTGGTGCCTCCGGCTTTCTCGGTGAATTGAGAAGCAACGCGTCTACTCAAAGCGCCTCGGAGGTGGAGGCGCGCGGAGCTTCAGCGGGAAGGGCCGTCGGGGGAGGCGGGAGGGTGAACTGACATAGGAGTGTACCTGGAGGGCCCGCTTGGGCCTGGGGACCCCAAAGGGGGGTCCACTGCCAGCGTGGGGGTGGGTCCGCTCCAGAGACGTCCAGCCACACGGAGGCAGGTCCAGGCGAGGACTGGAGGACCTGCCCAGCGGTTCCCCAGGGGAGTAGGGCCTGCAAGTGAGGGGCAGGGGTGGAGGGGGAGGAGTGCGAAGGGAAGTGGGGGAAGCGGGTGGGGAAGGCACTGGAAGAAGAGGCAGGTTCACCTCCTGTCCTGCTGGTGGGAATGTAAGTTGGTGCAGCCACTGTGGAGAACAGAATGGAGGTTCCTTAAAAAGCTAAAAAGAGTTGCCATAGAATCCAGCAATCTCACTCCTGGGCATATATCCGGACAGAACTGTAATTCAACAAGATACACAGCAGCATTGTTCACAATAGCCAAGACACGGAAACAACCTAATGTCCAGCAAGAGATGAATGGATAAACATTTTGGATAAATGAAAATATACATTCGTTCATCATTCATTTCTTCAGTCGCTAAGTTATGTCTGACTCTTGTGACTCCGTGGATTGTAGCCCGCCAGGCTCCTCTGTCCATAGAATTTTCCAGGCAAGAATACCAGAGTGGGTTGCCATTCCCTTCTCCAGGGGATCTTCCTGACTCGGGGATCAAACTCGCATCTCCTGCTTTGGCAGGAGGTTTCTTTACCACTCAGCCATCAGGTAAAGAATGATGGCTTTACCTGATACACATACATACACACACACACAAATAGAATACTACTCAGCCATAAATAAGAAGGAAACAATGCCATTTTCAGCAACACGGATGGATCTAGAGATTATCATACGAAGTGAAGTAAGCCAGAGAAAGATGAACGCCATATGATACCACTTATATCGGCAACCTAAAATGCGATACCTGGGCTTCCCTGATTGTCCAGTGGTTAAGGATACATCTCGAAATGCAAGGGACACTGGTTTGATCCCTGCTCCAGGAAGATCTCACACGCTGTGGGGCAACAAAACCCGTGCACCACAACTACTGAAGCCCACATTGCCGAGAGCCTGTACTCCGCAACAGGAGAAGCCGCCACAGTGAAAAGCCCGTGCACCACAACTAGAGAGACGTCCCCGCAAGCCGCAACTAGAAAAAGCCCGCACTCACCCTGTGGTGACAGCTATGTGTGACTCTTTGCAACCCGATGGACTGCAGCACGCCAGGCTTCCCTGACCTTCACTATCTCCCGGAGTTTGCTCAAACTCATGTCCATTGAATTGGTGATGCCATCCAACCATCTCATCCTCAACTGCCCCCAATCTTTCCCAGCATCAGGATCTTTTCCAAAGAGTCGGCTCTTTGCATCAAGTGACCAGAGTATTGGAGCTTCAACTCCAGCATCAGTCTTTCCAGTGAATATTCAGGGTTGATTTCCTTTAGGATTGACTAGTTTGATCCCCTTGCTGTCACAAGGGAACGCTCCAGAGTCTTCTCCAACACCACAATTTGAAAGCATCAGTTTTTCAGTGCTTAGCCTTCTTTAGGCTCCAACTCCCACATCTGTACATGACTATGGGAAAAACCATAGCTTTGACTATACAGACCTTTGTCAGCAAAGTGATGTCTCTGCTTTTCAATACGCTGTCTAGGTTTGTCATAGCTTTTCTTCCAAGGAGCAAGTGTCTTGGAATTTCATGGCTGCAGTCACTGTCCACAGCGATTTTGGAGCCCAAGAAAATAAAGTCTACCACTGTTTCCATTTTTTTTTTCCTGTCTATTTGCCATGAAGTGATTGGTTCAGATGCCATGACCTAGTTTTTCGCATGTTGAGTTTTAAGGCAGTTTTTTTCACTCTCCTCTTTCTTCTTTATCAAGAGACTCTTTAGTTCCTCTTTGCTTTCTGTCATTAGGGTGGTATCATCTGCATATCTGAGGTTATTGATATTTCTCCTGGCAATCTTGATTATGGCTTGTGCTTCAGCCAGCTCGACATTTCACATGATGTGCTCTGCGTAGAAGTTAAATAAGCAGGGTGACAATATACAGCCTTGACGTACTCCTTTCCCAACTTGGAACCAGTCCATTGTTCCGTGTCCGGTTCCGACTGTTGCTTCCTGACCTGCATACAGTTTTCTCAGGAGGCAGGTCAGGTGGTCTGGTATTCCCATCTCTTCTAAGAACTTTCCACAGTTTGTTGTGATCCACAGAGTCAAAAACTTTAGTGTAATCAATGAAGCAGAAGTAGATGTTTTTCTGGAATTCCCTTGCTTTTTTTATGACCCAGCAGATGTTAGCAATTTGATCTCTGGTTCCTCTGCCTTTTCTAAGTCTAGCTTGTACATCTGGAAGTTCTCAGTTCATGTACTATTGAAGCCTAGCCTGAAGGATTTTGAGCATTACCTTCCTAGCATGTGAAATGAGCTCAATTGTGAAGTAGTTTGAACATTCTTTGGCATTGCCTTTCTTTGGGATTGGAATGAAAACTGATCTTTTCCAGTCCCATGGCCACTGCTAAGTTTTCCAAATTTGCTGACATATTGAGTTCAGCACTTTTAACAGCATCATCTTTTATTATTTTAAATAACTCAGCTGGAATTCCATCCCCTCCACTAGCTTTGTTTGTAGTGAGGCTTTCTAAGATCTTTTTTGTATAGTTCTATGTATTCTTGCCACTTCTTAATATCTTCTGCTTCTGTTAGGTCCATACCGTTTCTGTCCTTTATTGTGCCCATCTTGGTATCTCCAATTTTCTTGAAGAGATCTCTAGTCTTTCCCATTCTATTGTTTTCCTCTATTTCTTTGCATTGTTCAGTTAAGAAGGCCTTCTTATCTCTCCTTGCTATTCTCTGGAACTCTACATTCAATTGAGTATGTCTTTCGCTTCCTCCCATGCTTTTTGCTTCTCTTCTTTCCTCAGCTATTTGTAAGGCCTCCTCAGATAACCACTTTACCTTCTTGCATTTCTTTTTCTTGGGGATGGTTTTGGTCACTGCCTCCTATACAATGTCAGGAACCTCAGTCCATAGTTCTTCAGGCACTCTGTCTACCAGATCTAATCCCTCAAATCTATTTGTCACTTCCACTGTATAATCATAAGGATTTGATTTAGGTCATACCTGAATAGTCTAGTAGTTTTCCCCACTTTCTTCAATTTAAGCCTGAATTTTGCAATAAGGAGTTCATGATCTGAGCCACAGGCAGCTCCAGGTCTTTGCTGACTGTATAGAGGTTTTCCATCTTTGGCTGCAAAGAATATAATCAATCTGATTTCAGTATTGACCATCTGGTGATGTCTGTGTGTGGAGTTGTCTCTTGTGTTCTTGGAAGAGGATGTTTGCTATGACCAGAGTGTTCTCTTGGCAAAACTCTGTCAGGCTTTGCCCTGATTCATTTTGTACTCCAAGGCCAAACTTGCCTATTACTCCAGGTATCTCTTGACTTCCTACTTTTGCATTCCAGTCCCCTATGATGAAAAGGGCAACTTTTTCTGGTGTTAGTTCGAGAAGGAGTTGTAGGTCTTCACAGAATTGTACAGCTCCAGCTTCTTCAGCATTAGTGGTTGGGGCATAGACTTGGATTAGTGTGATGTTGAATGGTTTGCCTTGGAAACGAACCGAGATCATTTTGGCATTTTTTAGGTTGCTCCCAAGTACTGCATTTTGGACTCTTGTTGACTATGAGCGCTACTCCATTTCTTCTAAGGGATTCCTGCCCACAGTAGTAGATATAATGGTCATCTGAAATATATTCACCTATTCCCATCCATTTTAGTTCACTGATTCCTAAAATGTTGATGTTCACTCTTGTTACCTCCTGCTTGAACACATCTGATTTACCTCGATTCATGGCCCTAACATTCCAGGTTCTTATGGGTACTGTTTTTTTACAGCATCGGGCTTTACTTTCACTGCTGGACACGCCTACAGCTGAGCATTGTTTCTGCTCTGGCCCAGCCTCTTCACTCTTTCTCTGCTCTTCCCCAGTAGCATATCGGACACCTACTGACCTGGGGGGCTCATTTTCCGGGGTCATATCTTTTTGCCTTTTCATACTGCTCAAGGGGTTCTCGAGGCAAGAAGACTGGAGTGGTTTGCCATTCCTTTCACCCAGTGTAGCCAAAAATAAAATTTAAAAAATTTTTTAAATAAAATATGACACAAATGAAGTAATCTACAAAACAGAAACAGACTTCAGACACAGAGAACAGACTTACGGTTAACAAGATGGAGACAGGATGGGAGAGGGGTGGACTGGGGATTCGGGATTCGCAGATGCAAACTATTCTATAGAATCAACCACAAGTTTCTACTATATATCACAGAGGGAACTATATTTGATATCCTACAATAAACCATAATGGAAAAATATATATATATATGTGGAAAAAAATTTTTAAGGGGTGGCAGGTTCACGGGATCGCAGTTTCTCTGGGGTCAAAGTGAGTGAAATTGGAGAACTGAGGGATGAGCTGGAAAGACGAAGGTGGCACATGAAAACGGCAACATCTGACGCAGATGGAGCAGCTGGGCTGACAGAAAAGAAGGTAAAGCCAGCAAGGAAACAGGCAATCTCAAGGAGGGACAGAGGGCAATATGGTTCTGTGGTGTGCGTGGACGAAGGGTCAACAGAGCCTGCAAGAGAATCTGACCCTAGGTTAGCCTCCCAGTCCCGTAAACTGATAAACACCATCCATGTTACTAGACGACAGTAAGGCAGAAACGGACCACCTGGCAGCAAACCCTGGACTAGCAGGAATCACAGCTGACAGACACGATGATGAGGGCCCAGGAAGACTCCTTGAACGGAGCAGGCCTTTAAGGGAGCCTGGAAGCTGAGCCACCAACACTGCATTCTGCGGTGACCGGGAGCAGGGGTGAGGCGTCTCAGCAAGACGCCCTGTCATCCACGCCCTTCCCGCGGCCCCCCCGCCCCACGCCCAGCATGCACGCCGGTGACAGGGCTGCTGTGACGGTGACTGCATAGAAGAACACTCCGTGTGGCCCCACCAGGAGCTCTGGTTCCTGTCCTGGGTACAGAGTGGGGTGTTGACAGTTTGGATGCTTAGATGAACCTAGAAAGACCTCCTGGTGGGCGCTGGACGTGAGATTCCTAGCTGACTGCTTTTACAGCGGAGGGAAGGAGGACAGCCTGGATGTGGCAAAGAGGAGCCTGGGGGACCACCATCCCATCCCTGGTATCCAGTGGGCCAAGGGCAGTGGAAGGGCAAGGGCTCCCCTGCAGGGGACAGCGCTTGCCCCAGCAGAGCGAAGCCGGTCCAAGATGCTGGTTCCCAGGACAGGGCTCTGTCGTCAGACATCCCAGGGCTGGGGCAGGGCTCCTGGGAGCCACAGGGCTCAGCAATGCAGCCAGAATCTGCTCTGCTCCTTAAAACTCAGGCCAAGCAGGCCGTGCTCCTGGTCAGCAGGCGAGCTGTCTGGACCAGTCATCAACCCAAGCACATGTGTTTCTTTCTTTCACAATATTTTCCACAATCACACGCCTTAAGGAAATTCCAGCAAGGCCCAGCCCACGGGTCAGAAAAATAAGTAGGTCAATTTAACCATGCAGACGGCCCAAGACTGAGGCACCCCTTGTGGCTGTGTCCCTGGTCCAGATATTATACCAGCTTCTTCTATTTCATGGTCTCCAGAGGACAGAATCACTCAGATCCAGGTCACTGTCTTCTTCATGTGCTAATTCTGAGCTCGGCTCAGACCGGCTTGTGGCCGTTCCTTCCAGAATTATCAGTTGGGAGCTGAAGCAGCGCTCCAGAAAGACAATGGCCTTCCTCGGGCAGGCGGGTGGGGGGCGGGTGGAGGCTGCTGGGCGGGGGTGGGGGTGGGGGGGGGGGGGGTGGTTGCTAAGCAAAGTGGAAATCAAAACATCAGTCTGAAACAGAAGCTTGAGAACCAAGACAAAGCCAATCAGGCAGACACGTCAGCCCGGCTAGGACACTTTGCTGTGCTATCCCCAACCTTTCTCTCCAAAAAGTCCAAGCCACACAAAAAGGTCAGTGGTGAGTCGTTGGCAGGGGACACTAAAAGAAAAAAAAATGCTACCTAAGCAGATGCACTGCCTCCCTGCAAGAATGAGCTCGTGTGTACCACCAGCCAGAGGGGAAAAGAGGACAATGGACCATCTCTTGCAGCCACAGCTGGACAAACTCCCCTCCTTGCAGTAGAGTCAGCAGAGGCTGGCGTGACCAGACCAGGGAAGGGAGGCCTGTCCTCCCCGGACAAGAGGGCTTGAGCGTTGGGCTGGACATTGGGCCTTGAGAGTTGAGTCTTTTTTTTTTCCCCTAAAAAGAAGGAATCTGGCCCTTTAAAAAAGTACTGACAGAAGGCTGACTATGCTTCTGATGGAGCCAGGCGATGGGGCGAAGTCCTGCTCAGCAGTTCCTACACCTCCAGGAGAGGGCACCAAGGGCTGGACCAGGCTGACTGCAGGACCATCCCACCCTGCAGAGCACAAGAAGGAGCGTAAATCACCCCCTTTTCCACAGAGGTGTGTGTGCTTCTCTTTGGACACAGGGGAGAGGTAGACCCTTCAGGCCAAGTTCATGGCCTGCCCACAGATGTCCAACCCCTCCCCAGGGATTCCACCCCGAACACAGAACAAGTCCTGATGCCTCACTTCCACCTACAACAAACCCTTCCATTTGCTTCCTGTAACTAACATGTTAGTTCCACCGCCCTGCCCCCCGGGTCTGGCGCTGGAGGCTCCACTCCCAGCTACTTTTCCAGTTTCTTCTCTAACTGACCAGCCAGGCCAGTTCCGGGGTATTTCCCCCTCTCAACATCATCATGACTCAGAAAGAAGTACTTCCTTACTCCACCTGAATGCCCCTCCCACCTCCACCAAACCCTGCCTGTGGGTCTCCTCCTGCGCAGAGAAGCCCTGTTCCCATGCATGCATACACACCTACCTTTAGAAGCCATTTTGTTGTTTAGTGGCTAAGAAGAATCCACAGACTGCAGCCCGCCAGGCTCCTCTATTCATGGGATTCTCCAGGCAAGAATACTGGGGTGGGTTGCCATTTCCTCCTCCAGGGGATCTTCCCAACCCAGGGGATCGAACCCAGGTCTCCTGCACTGGAGATCCATATATACTGTCTAACACAACATGGGGCTTCCCAGGTGGCACCAGTGATAAAGAACCCACCTGCCAATGCAGGAGACGCAGGTGTGATCCCTGGGTCGGGAAGATGCCCTGGAAGAGGAAATGGCACCTCACTGCAGTATTCTTGCCTGGAAAATGCCATGGACAGGGAAGCCTGGTGGGCTACAGTCCATGGGGCCACAAAGAATTGGACACAACTGAGCAACTGGGCACAACACAATGTGAGGGGCAGGAAGGGAGTCAGAGAGACGGGGAAAGAAAACACCTTTTTGCATGTCAACCCCATCACTCAACAAGGATGCTAGATGTCTGCTGTGCAAGCGGCTGGCCCAGGCGCTGGGGGAGCAGTGTGAGGCAGGAATAGAACCAGGAGGAGAAGCATCTTTCAGGAAGGAGGTGTGATCCCTGGGTGATGCTACGGGGCGGAGGACAGACCTGCAAGGGATCCATCCGGCAAGCTGGCAATCTCCGGGGACTCCGAGGAAAGGCTTCAGAGGAGTGGCATGCCCCTAAGCCTGACTAGGAAACAGGAGGAGAGAGCAGAGACGGCATACAAGGACAGACCCTTCACAGGAGGATGGGGTGGAGCAAGGAGGTAGGGGTGCTGTGGAGACAGGGTGTTTCTAAACATGAGGTCACTGGGAGAAATAACAACCTCAGGTATGCAGATGATACCACTCGAATCACAGAAAGCGAAGAGGGACTAAAGAGCCTCTAGATGAAGGTGAAAGAGGAGAGTGAAAAAGCTGGCTTAAAACTCCACATTCAAAAAACGAAGATCATGGTATGCGGTCCCACCACTTCATAGCAAATAGATGGGGAAACAATGGAAATAGTGACATATTTTATTTTCTTGGGCTCCAAAATCACTGCAGATGGTAACTGCAGCCATGAAATTAAAAGACACTTGCTCCTTGGAAGAAAAGCTATGACCAACCTAGACAGCATATTAAAAATCAGAAACATCACTTTGCCAACAAAGGTCTGGGTAGTCAAAGCTATGGTTTTTCCCATAGTCATGTATGGATGTGAGAGTTGGACCATAAAGAAGGCCAAGCATTGAAGAATTAATGCTTTTGAACTGTGGTGTCAGAGAAGACTCTTGAGAGGCCCTTGGACTGCAAGGAGATCAAACCAGTCAATCCTAAAGGAGATCAGTCCTGAATGTTCATTGGAAGGACTGATGCTGAAGCTGAAGCTCCAATCCTTTGGCCACCTGATGCAAAGAGCTGACTCACTGGAAAAGACCCAGATGCTGGAAAGATTGAAGGTAGGAGGAGAAGAGGGAGACAGAGGATGAGATGGTTGGATGGCATCACCGACTCAATGGGCATGAGTTTGAACAAACTCTGGGAGATGGTGAAGGACAGGGAAGCCTGGCGTGCTACTGTCCATGGGGTCCCAAAGAGTCGGACACGACTTGGTGACTGAACAACAAAAATGAGATACATCACCTGTTGGTGTAACAGTGGAAATCACCCAGCTAGGAAGGAAGGGGAAACTGGGGACGGAGTCTTCACAGGTGAGACGGGACAGGACTGGTGAGAAGAGAGAGGTGCAGGAGCTGGGAGGGCAGCGCACCCATACAGAGGGAGGCGGTGCCAGCCGCACGGGGCAGGCAGAGGACACGTCAGAGCTTGTCAAAGTTCTCTTCTTAACTATTTTATTCTCTCGGTATTTTAACTATTTTATTCTTTCACACAGGGAGTGAAATCATGAGCTGAGAGGGCCAAGGTGTTGACGGCTTGAGAAGATGAGAAACAGGCACCTGGGGGAGCGGGAGGGAAATCCGAGCAGGCAAATGCACCCAGACTACCGAACAGCACCAGAGACACTTAGGAAGTTGTGACAGACCAATCGTGCGCTCAGGGTTTTCTCCAGAAGCGTCCAGCAACATGAGAATGTGTGTGGAGTCAGGGGATAGGACTAGCTCGGGGCTGTGGACTGTGCCTGGCCAGAATGAGGAGACAGAACCATTAGAAGAGTGGACAGTGTGTTCAAGAGGCGGACGATCGGCACGGTTGGATAAGGAGGGAAGACCAGATGGGAGGGCAGGGAAGGTGGGGGTAAGGCTCAGGGACCAGAAACTCAAGGTCTGAGCAGAGGTCCTGAGCGGGCAGGAGGGCAGAAGGCAGCAGAGTGCACGCCTGGGGCTAGACTCCCAGGGCGTGTGATGACTGGTGATGAGCAGGTCTGGGGTGTGAAGGAGATGGGAGGAAAGACTTGGGAGTGACCAGGCGAGGGTGGCAGACCTCATGGGCACGACCTCGCCGAGGACGGGGGCAGGAGAGGCGGCAGAATCCCAGCCTGCCATGAATGCGAGCAAGGCTGGGAGGTAGGCGGCCTTCTTGGGAGGGTGAGGGGCCCCGGGGGGAGCAGCAGTGAGAAACACAATGCCCATCCCACCCCCAGCAAGGCTGCCAGGTTTGGGGCAGGATACGAGCAGGTGAGGAGGGGGCACAGTTCCAGGAGGCTGGTGTGCCAGTGGGTCAAGCTCCCCAAGGTCAATTCCTCCTCTGTATTTTAATCCAGAATCCAGACAACAGCCCCACTATTCATTTCCTAGGCTTCTCTGATTTTTACAATTTTTTGTTTGATCGGATTCATTAGGGATCTGACCAGAGCAGTTTGATGCTCACAGACTGCCCTAGCTTTGCATCCACACTCTTTGGGGACCTCTGTGACAAACTTAGGAGCACACAGGTCCAGGAGAGCTGATGGAAGTGCAGCTCGGAGCAGACATGTTAATACCACTTCTCTGCTTAAATCCCACACAGAGGTCCTATCTGGGGGCGTGGCTGTGACAGGTTTGGCCTCTTTCTCCATTTAAGTCTATTAGCTAAACACACCTGCCTAGTCACAGAGGCCCCACCCAAAATCGGCAGGGTCGGGGGAGACCGTCACACATTTTTCTGTTACGAAAGGGCAGAAGGTGAAGGTGAAGTCGCTCAGTCGTGTCCGACTCTTTGCGACCCCGTGGACTGTAACCTACTAGGCTTCTCCATCCATGGGATTCTCCAGGCAAGAATACTGGAGTGGATTGCCATTTCCTTCTCCAGGGGATCTTCCCGACCCAGGGATCGAACCTGGGTCTCCCACATTGGAGGCAGACGCTTTAACCTCTGAGCCACAAGGGAAGCCCCACAAAAGGGCAGAAGAAACCTCAAATGAACCTAGATAACACTGTTTCATTGACTGGAAATTGTCTCCTCCAGCCAAAGGCTTTCCTTACCTGGAATCAGCTCCAGTCTGGAACAGAGAAGCCCGTGGCTGGCTCAGACCCTGACCTTAGAATCTGCACATCTTTGCAGCAGGGATCCCCCAAGGACACACCAAGGACACTGGTCACCGTCAGGTGTCAGTGTGTGTTCTGAGAACTAAAGGTCAAAGGTGTCTCGGGCGGACCGGGCTGGCTGGGCAGGAGGGTTTATTGCGGGGCCTGGCCACCTTTCCAGCGCTACCTCGTGCTGGGCGTCTCCCAGGTTGGGGGCACCCTGTCCAGAGGTCCCACCCCGGCCATCTGCCCAGGAAATCCTTTCGTGAGTGTTTCCCCTCTGGGGAAGCCTGACTTTACAGAATGCCTCTAAAGCCTGTCCCCGCACCCCACCCCACCCCACCCCGCCTTCCAGGGGGTTCTGTTTGGCCCTCCCCAACTCTGGATTTTTCCGACAGTTGCCACACCTCCCACCAGCCCCAACCTCTGGCCATGGTGGCCCCATCCTACTTCCTGCCACGCCTGACCTGGCCACAGCACCTGAGCCCTGCCCTGATGGGCGGGAACTCAGCTGAGCAGGTGTGTCCCTCGGAGACAAGTCGGATCTGGGCTTGTCTGGGAGCCCACGGGGCTGAT
The DNA here is from genome assembly GCF_014754425.2 of Oryx dammah. NCBI lineage: Eukaryota > Metazoa > Chordata > Mammalia > Artiodactyla > Bovidae > Oryx > Oryx dammah. The sequence continues at coordinate 81,230,293 of NW_024070188.1, read as the reverse complement.
CTGGAGAGCTGCTCATGAGACATAACAAGAATGACAACGAGGCTCCACTGCTCAGGCCATTTGGACTTTTTCTCAAGAATGTATGGCTTCAGCCACTATTTCTGTTGGATGACTGATCCTTCTTTGTGATCTATAGGCATGTTTTATAGTGTACAAAGGCCATCAATCTCTCATCCCTGCATATGTTGCAGAAGGCTGTACAGAGTTTCATTCCAGTTTCCCGCTTGTCTTTTAACTATATTTATGGTGTCTTTTGATATTCCAGAGCTTTAAATTTTTATGTAATCAAATCTCTCAGTCTGACACAGGAGGAGCCAGGGGTGCGAAAGTGAAAGTGAAAGTCACTCAGTCGTGTCTGACTCTTTGTCACCCGGTGAACTATACAGTCCATGGGATTCTCCAGGCCAGAATACTGGAGTGGGGAGCCTTTCCCTTCTCCAGGGGATCTTCCCAACCCAGGGATCGAACCCAGGTCTCCCACATTGCGGGCGGATGCTTTACCAGCTGAGCTAGATGCCTCCAATCCTGTTTCCAGACCTGCACGCTGGTTATATGGCAAGTTCATTTCATGAAAATTCATGAAGCTGTCCACTCAGAATTTGTTCATTTTTCTCTATATGTTATATGTCAATAAAAAATAGTTCTTAAATCTCTTAGGTTACTTTTCCTTTATGACTTTTGAGTCTTATGCTTTGCTTAGAAAGGCTTTTCATACCATCACACTGTGAAAGTTTCTCCTATATTTTCTTCTAATGCTTTAAAAGTGAGATTTCTTTACAGTTAACACTTAAGTACCTCTGGAATTTATATATGATTTAATGTAGGGCTCTAACTTAATTCATGTCCACATGGGCTTAACAAAACCTTTTTCAAACTCTCTAGCTCTGGTTCCCTGAAAGTCCTTAAAGGTAAAACATCCCCCATGTCACTAGATAACACGGCTTATGGCCAAAATGAACTTCATGAATGACGAAGCCCTGATGGGGACACCAGGCCTGGGGCTTCCTTAAGTGTGACAACCCTTGTAACTAGGCATGCCTCTTTGTGAACCCAGGAATCCAGAACTATAGGGGTTTTATAAAGGATCCTAGCCTTTTTATAAAGAATCTGCCTGCAATGCAGGCACTGTGGGTTCAGTCCCTGGGTGGGGAAGATTCCCTGGAGAAGGGAATGGCTACCCACTTCAGTATTCTTGCTGGGAGAATCCAATGGATAGAGGAGCCTGGTGGGCTACAGTCCACAGGGTTGCAAAGAGTTGGACACAATTGAGCAATTAACACTTTCACTAGCTCCTGCGGGCACAAAGCTTTAAGCTGGAGAGAAGCTAGTGAGCAGCGGACATCCGTGTGAACGGCTGCAAAGACCACTCAGTCCCCGGAGGAGAGCCAGGCCTTCTCCTCTCTGACCAGAGGGCCAAGGAGGACCCGCTCTTAAATATTCGCTGAATGAAGGAAGTGCCAAGTTGCACAAACACCATTTACTGAGCCAGCTTTTCCCAGCTGATTTAAACTTGTCACCTTAATAAGAAACTAAACTACTCTATTTACATGAGTCTGTTCCGAGCCCTCGCCTCCAGCCTATTGACTTGTGCCGTATCACCGTTATGACTTTACAGTATGATTTACTATCTGGTAGATCAAGTCTGTCCTGATCTTTTTCAAAATCTCCTTGACTATTTTGGCCATTTCTTCATCATTCAGCAGTGTTTCTGAGTCTCTCCGCACATCAGACAGTGTTGAGAAGACAACACTCCTCTTATTAGTTTCCTAGGATTGCCAAACAAAGTACTACAAGCGATTGAAACAACCGCAGGTAATTAAACAACAGCAAAATCCAGGAGCTGGCAGGGCCGGCTCCCTCGGGGGGCTCTCGGGAGGGTCCTTCCTGCCTCTTCCCGCTTCTGGAAGCCCAGGGTGTTCCCTGGCTGCTAGCAGCATCACTCTCGCCTCTGCCTCTGTCTTCGCCTGGCCAACACCCCTCTGTGTCCGTGTCTTCACATGACCTCCTCCCCTCGGTGTGTATGTGTCTCCTCTTCTTACAAGGACACCTGGTCCCACCAGATTAAGGGCCCGTCGACTCCAGGAAGACCTCATCTCCATCAGCACCTTAATTCTGGTGACAAGGACTAGACTCCCAAGTAAGGTGACAGTCAACATATCTTTTTGGGCGGACACACAACGCAACCTCCAACATCCTGCTCCCAAGGAGCTGGCATTCTCAAGACCCAGCAGACGGCACAAGCAAACACATGAGGTGATTTTGGCGACATGTGCTACAGGGACAAGAAAACAGGTGTTGCAACGGAGACAGCTGGGGCGTGGGGGCCGCGGGCTAGCTTGGCTGGGGTGGTTGGGAACGTCTCACTGAAGTCACTAAGTTGGGCTTGGATGAGGACAAGGCGGCCAGGCAGATCGCATAGTGTGAGCAGGGATAATGAGGAAGGAATCACTCAGGGTCCCTAGAGAGGACTGAGCCCAGGACGCGGTGGGGGATGAGGCTGGAAAAAAGAGCTGGGGCACAGGACACAGGCTGTGCAGGCTTGGCCAGCGTCAGTGTGGGGTGACGGGACGGCCCGGGAGTGGCAGTCAGGAGGCCAGTTAGGAGGTGGCGTGTGGTCTAAGTGAGGGGAGGCAATGGCTGGACCAGCAGGGCTGCAGCTGCAACAGGGGACCTGCTGGATTCAGATCCATTCTAGAGGGAAAGTGGGTCTCGATGCACCGGTGGACTGGATGGAACTGAAGAAGCGAGCAGGATCTGGAGGACTCACAGGTTCTGTCTGGAGTTATTACGCCCACACCTGCAGGGTGGGGTGCTATGCGTGTGCTCAGTCGTGCCCAACTCTTCGCAACGCCGAGGACCACAGCCCGCCAGGCTCCTGTGTTCATGGGTTTGCCCAGGCAAGAATACTGGAGTGGTTAGCCATTTCCTGCTTCAGGGTATCTTCCCAACCCAGGGATTGAACCTGTGTCTCTTGCATCTCTGCCACTGCCAGACTCTTTACCACCGGGAAGCCCAAGGTGAGGGGGGGTGGTGGCTGCCATTACTCAAAATGGGAAGATTAATTAAGGTAAACACAAGATTAAGTGGGGAGAGGGGGAGAGTCCCAGATACTTTAAAATCAGCCTGTAAGCTTTACATCAAAGTCCTGTTGACTGGATTTTACTCATAGGTACTTGTATTTACAGATTTATTGAGAACACACTTTTTATAATGTTGATGTTCCTTTCCCAAGAATATGCTGTACCTTTTCACTTACTCAGTGCGTCTATAAAGTTTTATAGCTTTACATTTATGTTTATTCCCAGAAACTGTTGTTACTGGGCGTGGAACCTGTTTTTCCTATTGCACACTCTAACTGACTAATGATGGTATATGGGAAAACTTTAGATTTTCATCTTGAGCTTGAAAAGCAGCCACTTTATTAATTCACTAAGTCTAATGAACTCTCACATACCTATCACCTAGCTCAAACAGACATCAACATTTTCCCAATCTTATTTCACCTGTTCTCCCATCCCCACTGTGCATGTACACACGAATGCATCTGTCCGTCCTCCCAGAGTGTTGCCAAGCAAGTGCCAGATGTCAGGTCAATGCACTTAGAGACACCGGGGTCTGGCTCCTGGATTTCATAAGTGGACAGTCTTAGCATCTGCACCCAAAGACCCCGAGAGCATTCAGGAGGGGAGAAGACAGAACTACAGATATGATGGCTCTTCTGCAAGACCCAGGAGCAAGGCAGGAACCAAACTGAAGTCACAGGCCCACCCTCTAAAGCTCATGAACTTTGAACTTTCTTTACAGGATCATTCCTCTAGTCTTCATTCTGGTTCTGTTTTCTCTTTTAAGACAAAATTCTAATAAGCTCTCAGTAGCCTAATTTTTCTAACAGCCAGTTGACCCAGAAACCAAAAGGGGGAAGGTGCTACTGAAGTCAGACACACACCCAGAAACCCCCGAAGTGTGGTACCATCCGTGTGCAATGGTACATCACTATCATTTCTCACTTCATAGATAGGTCTGGTCCCTGTGTTGTAAAGGCAGGCTACAACGACCAGTTCTGTGGTTGGATTAAAATTTTATCACAACCACACAAGCTAAAAAGGGCCATGAGCTGCCCACATTCTCCAGGGCAGTCTCCAGGCCATACGGTGCCTTTTTGTGAATTAGAAAAAAAGCACCCATTATGGACAGATTCAGACCCACAGTCACAGCTTGGAAAGCAGGGGGGCTTGGGAGAAAACAGGAGTTCAGCCCTCCTCACCCACTCTTCCCACCCCCACATCTCACTCCAGAACCTGGCACAGAGTCCTGGACTTTGCCCTGTGGTTCCATCCCAGACTCCTGAGGTCTTTGCAGATATCCATATTTTTAACACCCTAATGGATATCATACCTCTTCCCCTGTCAACAAACAAGTAAAACTTAGAGAAATAATTGCAATAGTTTTGTTACTCCTCGTTAAAATCAATTTATACCAGATGAACTCTCTCAGTCTTTACCCCAAATACCATGTGTCTGGAGAGAGACGAAAGTAGCCCTTAAAAATGGGAAGTATAAGATTCTGTTGGTCCACTCCAGAGACATACGACTTCAACGTGGAATTCTATTCTTGCAGCTCTACTGCTGGCCCTCTTGTGTTACCCACAAGGATGTGATCTGGCTGCAGCTCTTTCCCCTGGTCTACCAGCACATCCCCTCCTGGTCCACAGGCTCCTCCCCCCGGTCCACAGGCTCCTCCCCCCAGCCACAGGCCCCTCCCCCCGGTCCACAGGCTCCTCCTCCCTGGCTCCTCTCCTAGTGCTGCTGCTAAGCCGCTTCAGTCGTGTCTGACTCTGTCCAACCCCATAGACAGCAATCCACCAGGTTCCTCTGTCCCTGGGATTCTCCAGGCAAGAACACTGGAATGGGTTGCCATTTCCTTCTCCAATGCATGCATGCATGCTAAGTCACCTCAGTCATGTCCGCCTCTGGGCGACCCTATGGACAGCAAGCAGCCCACCAGGCTCCCCTGTCCACAGGATTCTCCAAGCAAGAATACTGGAGTGGGTTGCTGTTTTCTTCTCCACTCCTTCTAGCTGTCCCAGTGAAAAGAGAAGCAAGTGCCACTAGGCACTTGGACACTGTTATAAGGGCCTGGCTCTCTGGTGGCTCAAACAGTAAAGAATCCACCTGCAATGTGGGAGACCTGGGTTGGATCCCTGAGTTGGGACGATCCCCTGGAGGAGGGCATGGCAACTCACTCCAGTATTCTTTCCTGGAGAATCCCACGGACAGAGGAGCCTGGCGGGCCACAGTCCATGAGGTGGCAAAGAGTCAGACACGACTGAGCAACTAAGCACAGGCCTGGGTGGGCAGCAAGTTATTTCCAGCCCTCATTTTTCAATATTCCTTTCTCTATCCACACTATGTAAACAGGAGCAAACAAGTCCTTGCTGGAACAGGCCATGAGGCGAGTATCACGGTCCTGTCCGCCGGAGCAGGGACAACGCTGCTGCCCTTGACGCTCTCCCCACCCCCACCCCTCTCCGCCAGCAGGGGCCAGCTGGCTTTGCCTGACCTCAGCTCTGCTTGGTTGGGAGGCAGGAGCAGCAGAGGACTGTCTCTGCTTAAACAGTTTTTCTGACATATATTTATCAGCCACCGATAAGATTGATGGTGAAGCTAAGTCCATGCAACATACAGGCAATAAAAACAGACAGATAAAACAAGCCCACACATCCCCAGACACAGAACTCACCCTACCCCAGTCTAGATTATTAAAAAAAAAAAAAAAGCTACACAATATGATGAAAGGTATGACTTTTGGGGATGTCAGTAGATATTAATAAGAATCTGCTAAAAGAGCTACTGAACTGACACAGTATATGATACTTTAATGGCTTCTCTGGAGGCTCAGTGGTAAAGAATCCACCTGCCAATGCAGCAGACGCAAGTGATGTGGGTTTGATCCCTGGGTCGGGAAGGTGACCCTGGAGAAGGAAATGGCAACCCACTCCAGTATTTTTGCCTGGAAAATCCCATGGATAGAGGAGCCTGGTGGGCTGCAGTCCACGGGGCTGCAAAAGAGCTGGATATGACTTAGTGACTACACACCAGCAACAATAATACTTTAATAAATACTGTTATATTCCTGATTTAAGCTTAAGTTGATATGACTTAAAATATTTTTTTGCTGATTATAGGAAAGGGCCGGAATCAAGGAGAGACAATCTCATGCATTTTAATTAATTGATGTCTCCAATTTAAAATGTATAGCATCAGATTCCTAGGTTTACTTGAATCTTAGATCTCAGTCATGTTAGATTTTACTTTCCAAGTCATTTCTCCTCAGATTCAAATTTCTGGGTGGCTTATAATTTTAACTAGGTGTGTAAAGTAGGGGCATTGCTTATTTGCTTATGATCAGTGTTTAAGGTTTGTTTTTTGTTTTTTTTTTTAAAGACACAAGGAATCTGAGAGTGGGGGAAGGCAGGAGAGGCGGCTATTCATTTGTTTTCAGATGAGGATTCTGAGGCCTGGGGGATTCACTAAATTCCCCCACGGGAGGAACAGCCTAAGGACTCAGGGCTAAAATTCAGGTCTCCTCTCTCTTACCAAGAGGCAGGAAAGGAAACAGGTGAGGGGGCGGGAGGACTTATCACTAGAACATTCCAGGGTCAGAAGTGAGGAAAGGAAAGGAGTCTGCTTTTCCTGAGTAGAGATTACTACCACCTGTCAGGAATGTCAGTACAAGCAGAACACAAAAGGCAGCCGGCCAGCAGAGATGAGCTGTACGCAGTGCTCACGTCAAACCTGGCCTTTTTCCTAGATCTTGCACGGTGACCAGACTATCCCAGGTCTCCCATGGGTCTGAGCATCAGTCCTGAACACCCTGCCCACTTCCCAACCCACCTCCACCTCCCATGTCAACCCCGTTACTAGCGGAGCATTTGGTGGCCCAGGGTCTGCTGTGTGAGACCTCACAGTGCCTTAGAGGACAGAGAACCCCTCTCTTCCTTTCTCACCATCTGTTTTGCCCTGGCCATCACCTCAGACCTTGTCAAAGAGCAGAAGTAGCAGAGGAGGATGTCCTGCTCTTGGGGAGCATATGGTTTCCCTGAAATACACAAGAGTCAGAGAGCAGAGCACAGCGTCCAGGAGGTGGGAGGGGTGGCCCATCACGCCCGCAGCCTCAGGGAGCGGAGGAGGCGGGGCGGAAGTGGGCAGAGATGCAGGAACAGAATTAAGTACCAGCTCCCTTGATATTACAGAAACCTCTCTGGGAGAGTTCCATATCCTCAGAAAACCAGCCTTAAAATTAAGTTCAGACTTTTGCATCTGCACTTTGGAATTGCTCCCAAGAACCAGAAAGAGCTGCCCTGCCCGCCCTCCACAGTTAACATGCTCAGAGTGAATCCTCCCGCCTGGATTCATTTTCTAAAGCAAGCAGCTATATAAGCAAATCGTATATCCTGAGTACAGACCGCTACATCGCCAGCACCCACCAGGTGCATCCAGCCTTCCTGGGTGGGGCGCTTTGCTGGCTCCACTGGACCCACACCAGGTGCCTGGTGCCCAACCTCGAGTGCAAAGTGGTCTGTCTGCCCCCTTGGCAGAGCCACTCCCAGGCCCCCAGGACAAGCAGGTGGAGGACAGGAAGATACGCCCTGAGGGGCACCCAGCACACTTCCTCAGGAACCTCGCCCCACTCAAAATCGAGGCAAGCTTCAGGAAGACACTATGTGTCCCCTGTTGGACCAGCCTCAATAGAGATGCGTGTCCTTAGGAGCCTGGGGTCTCGCTGCCATCTCTACTGAGGACCCCAGTGCTTCCTTCTGAGCCCTGAGTCCCAGCCACGCTCTGCTCTAGGCATCAGGGTGTCCTCAGAGAAGGATAAGGCCTGGCACAGGGCTTGGCCCTGCCAGAACGCGGAACCCACACACTTCCCGTGAAGATCTCCCGTTCGTAATATCTCACACGCCACTCAGGAAGGAGGGGACTGCTTCCCCCAGCTGGACACCGCTCTATAAAAGTGTCAGATGGGGGACTTCCCTGTGGTCCAGGGGTTTCAGGATCCGCCTGGCAGACGGGGGACTCAGGTTCCATTCCTGGTCCAGGGAGATCCCATTTGCTGAGGGGCAGCTAAGCCCACGCGGCACAACTCCTGAGCTCAAACCCAGTCACGGTCGGGAGGCGGCATGGATGCTCACTTTCACCAGCAGCCCTTCTCTTTCACTGAACACACATGCATCCTGAAGCCCAAGATAAGCAGAGCAACACGGGACAAAAAACGGTTTTTCATACAGTGGGTTTTCTTATTTTCCTAAGCACGAGACTTCAGCCAACACATCGCTCTCTGGAGCCTCCTAGACTTGTTCAAGTCGCGGCTCGGCCACTAACTAGAAACAGAACGTCAGGCAAGCTCTTACCCATCCCTGTGCCTCAGTTTCTCCAAGCGTAAATGGAGATTATCAGGACCTGCCCCTCTGTAAGGGCTGAAGCAGTCAATCCATGTAAACCTCAAACAGTGCCTGGTACGAGGCAAGCACCCACGAGCATTAGCTAGGATGATCAAGTGAACCAAAGTTTATTTGACCACCTGAAAATCCAAAGCACTCTGTAACAGACATCCTTGAAGCAGAATGGGTCCGTGTGTGTGTCTCCTGAGACACTCTAGCCACAGGACACTGGGTCAAGGTTTCTGAGGTTTTTCAGTAAACTGTCCCTAAGAAGGACACATTTACATAACAGGGCCCCTAGTCGCCTTCCAGCAAGTCTTGGAAGCAGGAAGTGCCTGTAAATGGGCTGTTTGGTGTTGACTTCTGCTGAGAATCCAGCATCTAACGAATTGCCCTCCAGACCCGCAGCCTGGAGATGCCAGCGCAGCTGGGGGTCTCACTGCCAAGCTCTCAGCTTGCTCAGGTGCACACACCTTTGCCAGCCTGATTTTCCCCTGGAGGGGGGCTGGCCACCACCCACACCCTAATGCTAGGGACCCCAATCTAATGCCCAAGTCTGAGCCTGGGGCAGTTTGCCAGGGCTTTAAGGACACTTCAAGTGGGAAAAAACACAGACTGTGCTCCCCATCCTCAGGTGAAAAGGTGACACCATCCAGCAACAGAAGCTGAGCAGCCAGAAATCACAAAGGGGTACCTGGGTGCCCAAGGAACACCCCGGAGTGAGACCCAGACCCACCCAGGTGCCCAGGGCTCACCTGGCCCAACAACGATTGGGTTTGAGCCAGGCACCCTCAGAGCCTTGTACCCACCATGTGGAAATAATTCTAAGGTATCAATCAAGCTCACAAACTGCTAAAAACAAACCACGTTCTATCCTCTTGGCTCGAGAAGGACACCCCAGGACTAAGGTCAGGTCCAGAAGGTGCCCAGCAGAAAGAGCTGCCCCCAGCCTGGCCGCCTTCTCTTTCCACTGACCCCCAGGCTCCAGGCTCCACACCACCCTGCAGGGGCCTCATGCACACACCCGAGGACACCCTATCAAGTGTGCGTCCACTTCCACTAACACCCTGCAGCCTTGCCACACTGCTGCCCTGGCCCCGGGTGGACACACCCACTGTGCAGTCTGTCAGGGGCTCTAGGAAGAGACCAGCGCAGGCTGTATGCGGGCTGGGTACCACGTGTGGAGGAGATTCCAGGATCCTCTGGAGTGTGGTCCAGAGATGGGTGGGGGGAGGGGGGCAGTCAGCAAACAGCAGGGGACACAGCCCCTTGGCTCGACCCCTCATTCTGATGAGAGGCACGGGGCAAGGCCTGCCTGGCCATCTTCCAGGGGCAGTGCAACCACTGAGCCCATCAATGCTGTCCCAGGAGGGGACACCCTGCTCTTCCAGGCTGTGGTTTATTCTTGCCATGCGGTCAGTTCACTCTCAAAAATATATCTCAGCCAGAACCTCAGAATCAATTCACACCACCATTTCTATTGTTGGTCACATTTCAATCCATCTAATAAATTTTGAACTTGCACAAAATGCAAGCTGTAGGGGAGGAAAAAAGAAAGCGAGCCAAATAAATTAAAACTTGCTTGGCCATGAATCAGTTAGGAGATTTATTTTTCATAAAAAATTCAGGGATAGGTGACACAGAACGGACTGAGGAGCCTGGTGGGCTACAGTCCATGGGGTCATAGAGTCGGACACGACTGAATGACTTCACTTTCACTTTCATTTTCTTTCATCCTGTGGTGTTGGAGAAGACTCTTGAGAGTCCCTTGGACACCAAGGAGATCAAACCAGTCAATCCTAAAGGAAATCAACCCAAAATATTCATTGGAAGGATGGATGCTGAAGCTAAAGCTCCAATAATTTGGCAACCTGATGTAAACAGTCAACTCACTGAAAAGGCCCTAATGCTGGGAAAGATTGAGGGCGAGAGAAGCAGGCGACAGAGGATGAGATGGTTGGGTGGTATCACCAACTCAGTGGACATGAGTTTGAGCAAACTCAGGGGGTTACAGAGTTGGACACAACTTTGCGACTGAAAAACAACAATCCACAGTGAGTAACAGGTACAGGAGAGTCATTTTTTCCTTCACTTTTGTGTACACTTGAAATTTTTCACAATTAAAGGTTAAAGGAAAGTTTTGGAGCCATGCAGCCCCCACAAAAGAAAAGCTATGACCAACCTGCTGCTGCTGCTAAGTAACTTCAGTCGTGTCCGACTCTATGCGACCCCATAGACGGCAGCCCACCAGGCTCCTCCGTTCCTGGGATTCTCCAGGCAAGAATACCGGAGTGGGTTGCCATTTCCTTCTCCAATGCAAAAGTGAAAAGTGAAAGTGAAGTCGCTCAGTCGTGTCCGACTCTTTAGACTGCATATTAAAAAGCAGAGACATTACTTTGCCGACAAAGGTTTGTCTAGTCAAAGCTATGGTTTTTCCAGTAGTCATGTATGGATGTTGACAGTTGGACTATAAAGAAAGCTAAGCGCTGAAGAATTGATGCTTTTGAATTGTAGTGTTGGAGAAGACTCTGGAGAGTCCCTCGGACTGCAAGGAAATCAAACCAGTCAATCCTTAAGGAAATCAGTCCTGAATATTCATCTGAAGGACTGATGCTGAAGCTGAAACTCCAATACTTTGGCCACCTGATACAAAGAACTGACTCACTGGAAAAGATCCTAATGCTGGGCAAGATTGAGGGCAGGAGGAGAAGGGGATGACAGAGGATGAGATAGTTGGATGGCATCACTGATTCGATGGACATGAGTTTGAGTAAGCTCTAGGAGTTGGTAATGGACAGGGAAGCCTGGCGAGCTGCAGTCTATGGGGTCGCAAAGAGTCAGATACAACTGAGTGACTGAACGGAGCCCAAAAAAGAGCCTGGCAAGATCTGAAATCACATTCCTCCCAGTGAGTCACAAAAAAGCCAGCAGAAGCACACGCTAACCTGGCCTGCAATTTTGTTGATATTACGAGGAGCAAACCTGCAGCTAACTGGGAACGGCCTCTTCAGGAACCACAGTCCACCAGGCTACTGTGCTCCCCACCCTGCCAGGAGTCCAGAGCCCCCGCCAGGCTCTATCTGAGCTCCAATCCTCACCCAGGAGGATTCATTCAACTCTCTCAGATGCTCTCAGGCAGGTCAAACTTCAAGTCACGGACCAAATAAATCCAGGCTACGGAGCCTGACGAAGGGGCCAAGGCAACTGTTCAGACAGAGCCTTGCTGGGCTCCACGGCTGAGTCTCCAAGTCAAACAAGATCTGACCGGGTGGCCTCTGTGCAAACAGTGGCAGCAGGGAGAACCCAGGCCCGTGTTTACACAGAACCTTTCCCCTCAGAAGCTGAAAGCGATTTCAGGAGGCTCAGTAATTAGCTTAATTAAATCTCACGGGGCTCCTGCCCACCCCGCTCCCGGCTGCCTGTTTCACTCGAGCATGGCTGGGGGATGCAGAGAGGCGGGGCTGCACACCTCGCACACACGTGTAAACACATCACACTCACAGGCCACCCCTCCTGGGGGCCTGTTTGGAGAACCCAGGACTTTGGGGCCTCGTCACTGGCTCTGCACATGGACGAAACCCATGAACAACGCACACTTCCCTTCATCTGGCCCAGAGGAGGATGTCTAAACGGGACAAAGAAGACAGCAAGCACTTTTTGTCCCAGTATGCAAATGAGAGAACATCTGGATGCTAATTGTGGACCATGGACCCAGGAGAATTGTTACCGGCTCTGCCTTTATATCGATATTTGAGAAGCCCTTGGAAATCGCACCCCACTCCAGTACTCTTGCCTGGAAAATCCCATGGATGGAGGAGCCTGGTAGGCTGCAGTCTATAGGGTTGCAAAGAGTCGGACACGACTGAGCGACTCCACTTTCTTTCTTTCTACTGCCGAATCAGGTCATCAAGAAAACGCTATTAAAACCTTTGAAATTGGTGCCAACATGTTAGGCTTTTCTGCCTCTGGAATAGCCTGTTCCCGCTGATTCATATTAAAGAAACATTCTCAAATCTTTCAGAAGCTGAAACTTGGAAGTTTTCCTCACCGGCTGGTAGGCCGGGTGGCCACCCAGGTCATGTTGGAATAGAAGGACTAACCCAGAAATCATCAGTTTTTCCTAAACTCAAAACCTAAGTCAAGCCCTGTCTCTGCAATACCTGAAAACATTAGTGGGAAGCCTTTTAAACTTATGACCCCACGGGCTAGGATGTGCCCTAAAGAGCTATGCCTTCGTCCAACCCACATCCCTGTAAAAGCAGCAGTGTGTACCCGCCACAGAGCTGCACAGAATCTAGGGCCACTCAGTAAACACCCAGAAACCACTACCCCCATGGGAATAAACCCTTGACTTGAGTCTGCTTGACCTCTCATTTCTCCCTGGGGAGACTCATCAAGGGAAACCAGAGCAGACCCGAGGAGGAAGCTTGAACCCCATGGAATGGCCAAGGTTCCACCACCAGCTATGCAAGCTGCCACAGCTGCACTGCCCCCCACAAAAGCAGAGCCTTCATCTTTCCGGCAGGGTGCTGGGGGCGGGGAGAATGAAAGCCCTCTTAACCTTATCCAGGAAAGCAAAAAGCTAGACCTTTGGAACACAGATGGGCATTTTAAGTTCAGAGCCAGTCTATCCCATTGTGACATGCTTAGGATGCTCTAAAAGTCTGAGACAACTTTCCAGTAACAGAGGCTCCTACAGTCCTTCTCGGGACCAGCAACATTACCCAATGAATGCCTTTTAAAAATAGTTTCTTTGGGAAATAGATGGGGAAACAGTGGAAACAGTGTCAGACTTTATTTTGGGGGGCTCCAAAATCACTGCAGATGGTGATTGCCGCCATGAAATTAAAACACGCTTACTCCTTGGAAGAAAAGTTATGACCAACCTAGATAGCATATTCAAAGGCAGAGACATTACTTTACCAACATAGGTCTGTCTAGTCAAGGCTATGGTTTTTCCAGTAGTCATGTATGGATGTGAGAGTTGGACTGTGAAGAAGGTTGAGCACTGAAGAATTGATGCTTTTGAACTGTGGTGTTGGAGAAGACTCTTGAGAGTCCCTTGGACTGCAAGGAGATCCAACTAGTCCATTCTAAAGGAGATCAGCCCTGGGATTTCTTTGGAAGGAATGATGCTAAAGCAGAAACTCCAGTACTTTGGCCATTTGATGACTCATTGGAAAAGACTCTGATGGTGTGAGGGATTGGGGGCAGGAGGAGAAGGGGACGACAGAGGATGAGATGGCTGGATGGCATCACTGACTCGATGTACCTGAGTCTGAGTGAACTCCAGGAGCTGGTGATGGACAGGGAGGCCTGGAGTGCTGCAAATCATGGGGTAGCAAAGAGTCGGACACAACTGAGCGACTGAACTGAACATAAGAAAAGGTCTTCCCTGGTCGCTCAGACAGTAAAGAATCTGCCTGCAATGTAGGAGAATTGGGTTTGATCCCTGGGTGGGGAAGATCCCCTGGAGAAGGGAATGGCAACCCACTCTAGTATTCTTGCCTGGAGAATTCCAGGGACAGAGGAGCCTGGCAGATTACAGTCCATGGGGTCACAGAGTCGGACACGACTGAGTGACTAACACAAAAAAGACTTCAAAAATTAAGCATTCAGGCTAAAGTCCACTGAAAAATGGATGCCAGGTTAGGTGACAAATGTGGGCTACACGTGAGCTGAGGCCACACCCCTTCCTTTCACTACTTCCTCTGTTCCAGAATCCAGAGTACTGTAATCACCAGCATAATATACATGATTTCAGCCCAAGCCTAATTTCCAAATGGAAAATATGCATTATACTACTTTCATTAATCATTTAAAAATCTTCACTTTTGAAAAAATAAAGTCTGTTTTATCCTAGTGGCTTCAACAGTACGCTAAGTCACTTCAGTCGTGTCCAACTCTTTGTGACACTGTGAAGCATAGCCCACCAGGCTCCTCTTGTCCGTGGGATTTTCTAGGCAAAAATACTGGAGTGGGTTGCCATTTCCTTCTCCAGGAGATCTTCCCAACCCAGGGATTGACCCCCAGCCTCTTACATCTCCTGGACTGGCAGGCAGTTCTTTCCCTCTAGTGCCACCAGGGAAGCCCAGTGGCTTCAAAGGAACTCTTAAATATACAGGAACTCGATTAAGGTTGCTATAATCCAACTGACGAATATTTTACTCTCTTTGATGAAGTGGTAGTTTTGTACCATGCAATTAATCTCTCAGCTCTGACAAATGTGTTATGAAGTAGACATTTAAAATGAAATGGAAATTTCTGTGATTTTTTTTTTCCCCAGACCTTAGCAAATGACCAAACTTGGACTTTTCAGGCTAGAGTACAAATTGAAATAATCTGATAACAATTTAATCCATGATTTACTGCACAGCTTATGGTGCTGACACTACTGGAGACATGGTTTTAGTAACCGAGTGACTGGAAGCAAGCCAGATAACCGTATGTTAATAAAATGATTAAGGAAGTGGAAACAGAAGAGATGGTCCTTCCAAGATGTATACTGAAGAATCTAACTGAAGAATGTATGTGCACAATATGAAAAAAAGACGAGTCAATTATAAAGTGTGGTGGGGGTAAGTGCACTGGTTATCCACCTAAAGGAGTAGAGACCCTCCTCTGCGCTTTGTGTTTAGCTACAAACAAGGGAGACAGTGCAGCTGGACAAGAGATGTAAGCCTGTTCTCCAGTGTTCAGGTTGAAGTTCCAACAATCCTTCCTGCTTTCGCTCATGTTGGTATTACCTGCCCTTCCTCATGAATGTTAGACACCAAACAAGAAGCCCAATGGCTGGTGATTCCAAGAAGCCACACTCTGTACACCAGTACAGAAACAGCCACTGGAAGTCAGGGAGTGCTGTCTGTCACCCCAGCCAAGCAAGTTTCTTATCCTCTCCAGGCCTCAGTTTACTCCTCTGTAATATGGACACTGTAATAGCCCAGAACTATGAAAATTAAATGAGATAGTCTCTAAAGCCCTTGACACAATATCAGTGTCAAGACTTGGTGGTCTTGACAGAGTTGAAATACACCGACTTGGCAACTACCTAAGGTCAAATCCAGGCTTCCCCGGCGGCTCAGTGGTAAAGAATCTGCCTGCAATGGCGAGACAAGCATAATATCCCTGGGTTAGGAAGATTCCCCTGGAGAAGTAAATGGCAACCCACTCTATTAGTCTTGCCTGGGAATTTCCATGGACAGAGGAGCCTGGTGGGCTATAGTCCAAGGGGTCACAAGGAGTCGGACACGACTGAGTAAACAGCAACCACAAAATCAAATACAGCCAGTACAGAGTCATCCGGTCGTGTATTTGCCTCCAAGTTCTATACTTTGTGGGAGTGACGCCTCTCAACCAAGCAGTTAGTTGAGGCCAAGGTGCCATCAGCTGTTTATCCGGCGTCTGGGTTAACGGTGCTTTGGCCCCATCCCCTCCAGGAGCGAAGAGGCCATCACAGAGCAGTGGGCATTCCGTGTTCCATCAACAGGTGCCAAAGAGAAACAGCGCCAAGCGCTTGCTCAGGCCGGCTCCTAAGTCAACCCTCCCGGATGGTCACGAATCTGGAACGCGTCCCGGGGGAGCGCGGGGCAGAAGCCAGAGGCGGCTCTTCACGAGTGACCCGCCCGCCGGCAGGCGCGCGGATGGCAGACCCCAAGGGGGGACCGCGGGCAGCCTGGGTCCCGGGGCGCAGCCGCACGTGCTCTGAGGCGTGCCGGCGCCACTTCATTCAAACAGGCCCCTACCGGCCACCCCGCGCGTGCCACCCCCAGTCCTCGGCCGCCTCCGCGCCCCCGGGACCGCTCTACTCGGGGAAGGGAGGTGCCCGTATGCCTCGGTCTCAGCAGAAGAGGCAGGCGCCCTCCCCTTCGGGCACATCCGCCCCGGGGAAGGGGACGGGGGAAACGGCCGGAGTCCCCCGCGCCACTGCGGAGTCGCCTGCTCGGGAGCCCCGGGCAGCACCGCCTGCCGCACTCACCGAGCGTGGCCACCGTGCCGGCCTCGAAGAGCAGGCAGTCCCTGCGGCCGCGCGCCTCCAGCAGGACGCTGCTTTCCCCCGAGGCCTCCAGCCGCCGGAGCAGCCGCAGAGCCTTGCTCAGAGCCATCGGCGCGCGGCCCGGCGCGGCTCCCCCAAGCGCCCGCAACTTCCAGGAGTTTCACTTTGCGTCCCCGCCGCGGGCCAGGCGCAGGCTCCTCCCTGCCGGTTCCGCGGCCTGCGACCGGCCCGCCTCCGCCGCGCCCGCGCGCGCCGCCCCGGGCAGGTGAGGGCGCGCGGCCG
>NW_024070188.1:81176530-81213178 GCF_014754425.2 Oryx dammah | reverse complement strand
CCGCCGCCGGGTCCGCTCCGCCGAGGCGCCGCGCTCCCCCCAGCGGCCGGGCCGCGGCTGGGTGGGTGGGTAGGGGGCGAGCTTCGGGCAAGATCGGGGGCCTGATGGGGGCCGGGAGCGGAGGGGAAGTGGTCCCGCAGTGGGCGGCAGCCGGGGAGGGAGATTCCACACATTCCTGGACGCGGAGGAGGCTGCCGTCGGCGGGGCGCCCTGAAGCTCCTGCAACGTTACTGGACGCCCCGCGGCCTTATATGGGCCCGCCGAGGCCTGGCCGGCGCCACTAGGCTAGAAACGGCCCGGGCCGGGCCCTCCGCAGCACTCCGGAGTCCTCCCCAGTCCCGTCCAGGGTGCTGCGCCTCCCTCTCTGGTCTGCTTCTGCGACCCTGGGCGAGTCGCCTGTCCTCTGTGACTCAGTGGCCCTAAAGGGTAAAGCGGGATTAGGAAGTGTGCTTGCTTCATAACTTTGCAGGGGAGGATGGAGTTAATTCGTACAAAGGGCTTGGTGCACGCCTGAGGAGCGGAAAGTGCTCCATCCATGGTGCCTTTTACTAGCTTTCTGTTCAGAGGGTCCTGCGGCCCTCTGTCCACACCAGGCAGAATTTGGGTAGCGGGGAGTCAAAGGTGGGTTGTCTCTGAGACACTGAGCCCCTCATCTCTGGACCTGCCGCTTACCGTGGGACCTTGACTTCTCTGAACCTGCTTTTCTCTCTTATCAGATGGTGAGGGTACCTGTCCCAGAGGCTTGCAGGATGGGCGTGGAGTCATCATTCAGAGGAGCTGAACACTCTGAGAGTGACAAGCAGGGCAAACTGTGAGGTGCTGATGGTTGCAGGAGTGAGAGTGAAGGGCCTTTTCCCTCCGCCTTGCAACCCCTCCTCCCACTCTGCTGAGTGTACCGCCCTTGACTTCATGGCTGATACTTCAATCAGCCAGAATGTACTCAGGCGTATGGACACCAGCATGTATCCGTGCATCCCCCATTAGGACACGTGGCCCATCTAGAATGACTGGCGGCTAAGGAACAGGAAGTATGCCCCTCTTGGCACTGGGTGTTGGGACTGGTCTGCAGGGGAGAGGAGAGAGGACAGGAGAGAGGGCTTACCTGGAGTCATCCTTTGGGTGGGTTTGGGGGTTTCATTTCCTTTTCCTATAGTGGGTGTGTGTACGTTGGCTCCAGACCTCATCTGGGTGTTCTCATCAGACCCCGAATCCAGGTGATTCCTCTCTCACCCCTATTCTGCTCACAGGGAGAAAGAAGCCTGTGGGTCAAGTAGTTTATATATCAGGCATGTTCCAGCAAAAGTAAAGCGCCCGGTGCCAAGGAGGACGGCCATGCCCTTGCAGACTTCAGGAACGACCAGCAACGACTGACCAGGTAGTCCATCCTCTGTGAGCCCCTCCCAGGTGTGATTCGGAGAATGAAGGACATGTGAACAACAGCAGAGATTCAAGTCGTTCCTGAGCATTCTGCCCTCTTGCTCACATATCCCATTAAGATGTGATGAAAGCCCCAGAAAGGATGCTCATAAGTTATCCAAACATTTGTAAAATGGAGACATTTTTTCTGCCTGAGAACAGCGAGGCATTGAATGAGGCAGAGTAGCCTCTGGCCCATGTTTCCTTTCCTTTTAAACTCTAAGTTCTCTTCTTCCAGGAAGCCTTCCTGTGATGCCGAGGTTCCAGATAACCCCTCACACTCACAGACGTCCACTTCGGCTCTCACCTGCTCACATGTTGCTTGAGAAGTGTTTGTAGAGTTCTGTTTTCTTAGTCTTGTTTCACAAATTAGGTTGTAAGGTCTGCAGAAGGGGATCAAGTCTTTAAAAATTTTCTCTCTCCTCTTTCCTGCCTTTCCATGGGCCACAGCTCTGCCCAGTGACATTCTGAACATGTCTTAGAAACTTTCCTATAGTCCAGACCAGCACTTTAGCTTTACAGCTTAGACACTGTCAGACACAATCAACTGTAAGATGAACTACTATTTCATGTACCACTGAGAAGGAAAAAAATGCTGCCAATTAAACTACGTAATGAAATCATTAGCAATGCCCTGATTTCAGCAGTTATAATGTGCATCTTAGATGCCAGTAATGGCTGTTCCCCAACCTCCAAGAATTGCCTGAATGAGCCAGGTGCCTGCTGTGTTTTCAGGTCTCTGCCCTCTGGTTTGGAGTGGGATGGGTCCACGGGGACAGCAAAGGAAGCCCTGCCCTTTCATCCAGGCTTCCTTGATAGACTGAGAGTCACCTAGGCACCGGTCCGTTTAGCAGATGGAGAAAGTAAGAGATCCTAACACATTCGAGAAAAAGGTCAGCTCTGACACCTAAACCATGAGTGCAACCTGAGAAGACACTGGACCCGTCTGGGGAATGTTCTCGGGGATGAATTAAGGAAGAAACAGGGGCAATAAGCATAGTTAGCTGACTTTGGAAGCCTGACTGGGGAAAACCACAAAATAAACAGGACAGTGGGCAGAGAGGACAAGAGAGGACAAGAGACCTTTCTAAGACAGGCCAGGCCTGCTCAGATGATGTTTTCATCAGATCATCTTGGCTTCTGAGCTGCAACTTGAGGGAGCAGTGGGACCAGAGAGGAAGCAGCGGTGACATCCCAGGGGTGCAGGTGTGCATGGGCGTTGGGAGTGAGTGGAGAGAAACAGCTGGGTTTGGGGTAGTTCTTTGAATTCTGTGAGCCCACGGGGTTTGCTGCTAGAGTAGACGTGGAGTAAGAGGAGGAGGCAGGAGTTTAGTGATACCATGATACTTTTGGCCAGATCCCCTGGAAAGGTGGATTGTCACCAGGTGAGATAAAGATGAGATGGTTGGGTGGCATCACTGACTTGATGGACATGAGTTTGAGCAAGCTTCGGGAGCTGGTGATGGACAGGGAAGCCTGGCGTGCTGCAGTCCATGGGGTCGCAAAGAGTCGGACATGCCTGAGCGACTGAACTGAACTGAGCTGAGATAAAGATGGCCATGGGAGGAGCAGGTGGCTAAACAGGCAGGCAGATTAACAGGGGCATGTTAATTCGGACACAACTTAGGAAACAGCAGCAAAACTTTAAGATGCCTGTTAAAAATCCAGGTGAAGGTGTCGAGTGGGCCATTGGTTATGTAAGTTGGAGTCCAGGAGGAAGTTAGGGCAAAGGAGTAAATATGAAGGCTGTGAGCATCCCCAGGGTGTTTCAAGCCTTGGTCTGGATGAGTTGACCACGGGCTGAGTGCTGGTCAGAAAGGGAGGAGTGGGAGCTGAGCCTAGGGACACTCTGGTCTGGGGTGCTGAGGGCAAGAAAGGGGCCCACGAGGTAGGGGACCACCAGCCGTTACCCGTCCTAGGATCCAAAGGAAGGAATCATCCCAAGGAGCAGATGGCAGTCAAGGATAGCAAAGGCCACTCTGGGTCCAGGACAGGACTGGTCCTTTGACTTTTGTCACATAGAGGTTTGGACTGCCCATTAGGAGAGCAGTTTGGGGACGTGGGAGGGGGTACAGGGAGCTCTTTTTTACAACCCATTTCTTCTTGCATGACCCTCTGTGTAGCCAGGCGTCTAGGTGTCGACTCCAGGTGCTTGAAAGCATGCGACACACTTGGAGACCGTCATTCTGAACCCCTCAGCTTCTCCTGGCAAAACGCTCCGTTGTTCTCATTACTCTGGGTCCGTCTTCCAGTTTCCTCGCCTGGAAACGTGTGGTGTGTGCCCTGGACACAACTGTCCAATAAGGCTCTGATTCACGTGGCACACGATTAAGGCAATGACCCACAGTCATTGCTGGGTTTGTTTCAATTTCCTGTACCTTTGTACTCTCTTTAAAAGGGTTTCGTTAAACATACAACAAATTATGACTTAACTTTCTTACCTTAATAAAAGTTTCCATCTAAACGCATTCACAGATGAAAAGATACCCTTTTGTCTAGACCACGGGCCCTTGTAGGGAGTTGAGAAGAATGTGATCACGATAATATACTGGCGAGACGACTCAGCCCAGCCCAGATGAGCTTTATCGAGTCTCTGTGTGTACTGGCTGGCTGGCTTTAAAAGATTTCTAGCCCTAACTTTTAGATAAAACTTGAAAGTTTTTCAAAGTACTTTTCCTATGCAATATTTAATTAGCCATTAACAACACTGTGGATTTTTAAAGCTAAAAACTATTATTCTCAAGTCATTAATTAACTGATTCATTCATTTACCCAGACTGCAATCTCCCATAAACTTGTTTAGTCACCAAAGAGATTGCATAACCTTGCAGCCTGGTGTCATTTTTCTAAACAACAGTTATTTAATATCATCGGATATTGTTAGTCTTCACATTTCTGAGTGTCTTGTAAATGTCATCAGTCACTTTCCATAGTTTGTGTGAACTGCACAAGTAATGTTGACAGTCTGACTGATGCATCTCTAAACCCCCCTTAGTTTTTTTTATTTTTATTTTTTGCGGTGGCCTCTCTCATTGTGGAGCACGGGCTCCAGGGCTCTTGTGCATGAGTAGTTGTGGTGCGTGGGCTCAGCAGTTGTGGCACACGGGCTTAGTTGCTCCTTGGCACGTGGGATCTCCCCGGACCAGGGATCGAACCCGTTCCCCAGCATTGGCAGGGGAATTCTTAACCACTGAATCACCAGGAAGTCCTCTTAACCCTCTTCAGATACACAACTTTCCCTTCCATTTCTTTTTTCCCTGGCAATTTACTTGTTGAAAAAACTAGCTCGCATGCCCAGCAGCCCTCACAGACTGCCTTTTTGCTGAGTGTTTCTGTGGTATCGTTTAGTGTGTCCCCTTGCTTTGTGGATGACCTGTAATATAGCTCAGTAGTTGGATACAGAAGCTCTAGCAGATTCTATTTCCTGGTTAGATATGTTCTTCCCATCAGGAAGCACAGGTCTGATTGCTTCTCTTTGTGATTAGCAGCCATTGAGCTTCAATGCTGTCGTCCTTGCTCTATTAGTTAATAGTTATGCTCTATTTTATTTCTTTCTTGATCTGTAGCCTTTTTTGTTTAGTCGCTAAGTCCTGCCCAATAATTTTTCGACCCCATGGGCTGTAGCTCACCAGGCTCCTCTGTCCATGGGATTTCCCAGGCAAGAATATGGGAGCGGGTTGCCATTTCCTTCTCCAGGGGATCTTCCCAACCCAGGGATGGAACCTGTGTTTCCTACATTGATTGGCAGGCAGTTCTTTACCACTGAGTTACCTGGGAAGCCCCCATTAGTAGCTAAAATTCTTCTAAAATAACAGAAAATTCGCTTCTACTATTTTTTACCTGATGGCAACATAAACAAAAGAGGCAGAACACGATTCTTTTCCTTTATTTACTAGAGTTCAAAATAATGAGTTACTTTGAACTCAGTGAATTGGTCTATTAACATCCTCCAATAGTGACCAACTAGTTATATTTTTTTCACTTTCATTATGAACTCCTATTTGAGTTTAAACAGACATGATGTGTTCCAGTCCCTTGCAGTCTTATCCTTATTGATGCTCAAAATGTTCCCTCTTTGGCCACTGGGAGCATCTTTAAGTTGGTTCCGGGCTCCTCTTGACAGGACCCCAAAAGTCCTTGATTGTTTCCTTGCCCTCCAGAATGAAATACCAAGCTTATCTTGTACATTTTCTGCTCTTAAGAGTGTGAATTAATCATTTCTTTAAGAAGCCCTGATTCTCTTTGGTCGAAAACGGCATTTGAAGACCACATTTGCTCATTTAGAAATTTTACCCTCATGATCTCAGACCCTGTCTGCATATTAATCCAGGCCCGTTTTACCCAGTTAAGCTCATTTTCTCTAAGACAATTATTTGAAGCTGCTCCTCCCTCCCACCCTACCTCCTCCACCCCCTACTCTCAGCAATTTACTGGCCTCACGCTTCCCTGAGAAAGTGGAGACCTGAGAAGAGAACGCCCTCACTTTCCATCCCTGAAGCTCCCACATCGTCTTCTTTTCCTGCAGTGACAGGGAGGAAAACTTGATCATGAAGGTTCTCTGGCACTTCTGTGTAAGCTCTGAGGTCTGGGGAAAGACACAAACTTCAAACAGCTGCAAGAACAGCTTCCAACAAACAGCCCTCCTGGGCAGAGACTCGAGCTTCTGCACCAATAGCAGTCCTGCTCCTGGGGAGCCACGTGCTCAGACCCTGTGCCCCTTCCTTTCAAGGGCTCTGTCCCTTCCCTCAGCCCCACCGTCTGGGTTGCCGAACCCCCTCTCTCCTGGATCATGCTCCGCAGGGTCCTGATGTGCTCCAGGATCTCCCACTATCAGGGGGAGACCCTCTGCCCACCCTGCTCCCCATGGCGCTTCCCGGAGATCATAAACTTGAAATGAAGCCAGTCTGTGGGATTCAGGGGTGTCAGAGGCACGCTGGAGCTGTCCACCCGGGGCTGTTAATTCCGCATCACGCTCGCCTGCTAAGCCTCGCCTGGGCCCAACTCTCCTCCTGACCACTGCATCCACCCTTCTCTGGACTCCCAGTAAGTGGCCTGTTTCCGCACCTTGCCCCACAGCACGGCAGGCAAAGCGTGGCACCCCCTTGTTACTGGGGCATCGTCCCCTTTCTGCCCCCACTGTCCTTCTACCCGCCCTCCAAGGTCCAGGCTCGCTCCCCTCCCTGGGTCCCCAACAAGCCAGGTCCCAACTCACGGTGCCAGTGTGAACCGTGGCCCACTGGCTGCGTCCTTCTCAGATTGCTTCCTTCCCACACGAGACGCCTGCAGAGGAGCCCATCACACTATTCCCCACCCTTCTATATCCTGTTGTTACCCTCAGTGGCAGGGATCCATCTGACTCCACACATCTGTGCTTTACTCGGTCATCTTCACTCAGACAGAATCAAGTAAACTTTAAATGTACGAACTCAGCTTTGAATCCTAGAGCCACACTTGCCATGCGGGGCAACCTCGAGCAACGAGCTGAACTTGGCTGCTGCTGATTCCGAATCTTTTGTACGTGAGAATTAAGGACGCTGTGAACATTAAGATAGGCGGCGCGGTAGTAAAGCACCCACCTGCAGGAGGTGCGGGAGACGCGGGTTCGATCCCTGGGTCGGGAAGATCCCCTGGAGCAGGAAATGGCAACCCACTCCAGTGTTCTTGCCTGGGAAATACCATGGACAGAGGAGCCTGGTGGGCTGCAGTCCATGGGTCACAAAGAGTCAGACATGGCTGAGCATGCACACGCGCGCGCACGCACGCACGCGCACACACACACACACAGGGTGTGGAACAGCGCCTGCCCCACAGTGATGCTACGCCAGTGTCAGCCATCCCTGCTGCCCACTGTACATTTCAGGGCCATGTCTGTACAGTTATCGCTGGACTCCCAGCGCCTGGCACCCTGGAGTCCTTGTTGAGTGAAGGAATGAAGGACACATGGACACCCGCGTGGAACTGGCCTGGGAACCGCGCCTCTCACTTAGACCCTGGGCCAACGGCAGCTCAGATGATACAGGCCTTTGTGTTTCATTGCCAGAGGCTAGAACTGGAATACACACGAGAAGGACTGAGCAGCTGCAGCCGTGGGAGAAGTGGGAGGTGCGTCTGTGTTCTCCATCGCAGGCGGCCGCTGCTGGCTGTCCACCCGTGAGGACCTTCTAGCTCCCTGGCGTCGCCTTCCTAGACAAGGCCGTGTGTCTTGGCCACTGTCCACCCCACTGTCCACCCTACACCTCATTGCAGTGCAGGTGAGGTCTGGGGTCACCCGGCTCAGGTCCCTGGGAAAGCGTGCCTCGGCACTGCTGGCCGTGGCTGTGGGGCGGAGGTTGGACATCATTAATAGGAGGGGTTGCTTGGAAGTTCATTTTATTAGGTTATTATCTTTTGTAAACAGGGAGCATGAGGCACTGATCTGTGCATGCGTGCGCGCGCGCACACACACACACACACACACACACACACACATGACTGGACTTATGACCTCACGGGGGGATAGCTGGGTCCAGACTCTCATCAGTTTCCTTGCAACCCAAGAGCGCGCCCCCTCGGAGCCTCCCAGACACAGACTGAACCCCGTCAGGGTGCCTGGCAGCTCGGCGCCCCCGCAGCCGTGGTGCGCCAGGAGCCCGGGTGACGCAGGGTCTCAGGCAGGCTTGTGTGGGCCCTGCCCTCCCCTTGGGTCTCCTGAAAGCCAGCGACGCCTGAACGATGGGTCCGTTCAGAGGCGGGTCCGTGGGGGCGCCTGCGGCCCCGGGAGCCAGGGCAGCTGTATTCGCGGCTCTGGCCAAGACCGAGCTCCACACACAGGTGTGCCGGCTGCCAGTCCAACCTTGGGCCCCGCCCCGCATCAGGACGGGGAAAAACAACCCGAGGCACACCTGTCACAGCTGGGGGGTGGGGGGCGGGGCCTTTCTCAAGCCAAGAACAGCTAGGACCTGCTTGCCCATTGTTCGGTTCAGTCCCACACGCAGGGAGAGCCTTTTCCAGGGGCTGGGTGGCTGTTCAGGGTGGAATCTGGCTGTTCAGCTAACCGAAGAAGCTCTGACAACAAAGGTCTGGCCCCTCTCCCCACCCCCGGCCCTTCCAGGCCCGGCACAAGAGCTGACCCTCCCCCACAGGATTCTTGCAGGGGAGGGGTGGGGGAGGGTCAGCTGCCCAGCCCCTCCCCGACAGGATTCTTGCCAAAGAGGAAGAGCAGGCCTCCCGAAGGCGCTCCCATTTCAGAATGGGGGTGCCTGTTTCCCTTCTATCCTTAACTCTTCTCCAGAAATACCCCTTTCCTAAGGGGGTTACAAGACCCATCCATGGAGGAAAATGCCAACTGTTTAACAATAAGACCTCTGTACCTTGTGACTCAAGAGCATGGAGAAAAAAGTTACAGAGCGGTGAGTTTTGCTTCCACATCCAGAAGAATTTTTAGCAGTTAGATGCGTGTTAAGTCCATTCTGAAGGAGATCAGCCCTGGGATTTCTTTGGAAGGAATGATGCTAAAGCTGAAACTCCAGTACTTTGGCCACCTCATGTGAAGAGTTGACTCATTGGAAAAGACTCATGCTGGGAGGGATGGGGGGCAGGAGAAGAAGGGGACAACAGAGGATGAGATGGCTGGATAGCATCACTGACTCGATGGACGTGAGTCTGAGTGAACTCTGGGAGTTGGTGATAGACAGGGAGTCCTGGTGTGCTGCGATTCATGGGGTCCCAAAGAGTCAGACACGACTGAACGACTGAACTGAACTGAACTGATAGTTTAAAAAAAGGGAGGGCTGCCTGAGTAGAAGTAAGCTCCCCATCTTTGGCTAGATGCAGGCAGAGGCTGGATACTGACCCCATCCTGTGGGTATGTAAGAAAGGAGAAACTTTATGTTTCTGTTTTTCTATGTTTGAAAAGTTTCAAAATATAAATTTTAGGGAATTAAAAATATAAATTTTAAATAAACTACAAATTTTACAAATAAAATGTACATCTAAAATAAACTGTGCTCCTTCAACTTAAAAATTCTCAGTAACAGCATATTATAGCTAATGTATCAGAGGTACTTAGGAATGCTTTGGCTGGAAGTAACAGAAAACTCACCTATAAAAGTCTTAAAATAAACAAGAAGTCTCATGGTAGAGCATCTAGAGTTAGGGTAGCAGTTCAGCAATGTCATCAAAGATCAAGGTGAGGTCCTTTCTTTCTTTTCCTTTATTCATAACACAGTGGCCTGTTGACTCATGATCACAAAATGGCTGCTTCAGCTCCAGGCATCACAGTAATATCCAAGGTAGAAAGAAGAGAGGAATCTAGGTCAGTGGTATCTAAAAAGCTTCCCCAGAAGCCCCTAACAAATTGTGTCACATGACCCACCCTTAGAGACTTTTCCTCTCTCTTCAGTTGAAATGGACAAGAGAGAAAGGGGTTGGGAATGAATGGGCTTGTGTCTAACACAGCCAGCATCTGATCATCTGGTTATTTTAGCATAAGGCTTAATGCTGTCTACAGTTATAAATTATTTTAACTGTTCCTGATGTCATGTATCTCCTCCCAAAGCAATCATGGTGAAATGGAGAGGACAGCAAGGATTTCTGACTTGCTCATTGAATGTGAAAGCCCCGGTAGGACTTACTAAATACCAGGTTCTCCAAATGTCTCATCTGCCGTTTTTTCTGTTGGCGACACTGCCTTCTGACCCTCTAATTTGGTATTTTACCTAGTTGACAAAATTCGTTTTTTCACCGGGGTGCTAACAAACTCAGCAGGCTCACATGGTTTTCCTCCTCTGCTAACAAATACACAGATCACCAGTATTTTCAACTTAGCTCTGGAATTAGGAGGCCAACATGTCGCTGTCCCCGGTGGACGTTTCCACACGGAGTGTGGAAGAAAAATCGTCAGATACAAAGTTGACAGTCCCCAAAACAATATTACAGCATTTTTTGCAGATCAAGCTATGTGACTATTTCAACGACAAAAGTGAACACGAAATAAATTCTCTGACAAAAGAGAAATTGGGAGCCCCTGGTGGCCCAGTGCTTAAGATACTGCCCTTCTGCGGCAGGGGCGCAGGTTCAGTTCCTAGTTGGGGAAGATCCTGCATGTCCAGTGGCACAGCCAAAAAATAAAAATAAAAAAAGGATCTGCCACAGTTTAGTGAGCACAGTAAAAAGAATAAAGGAGCTGTTACCTCAGGTCACCTGGCTCACATCCGTCTTATGAGTCCTTACTTCTGTGACTTCCTGGTGAATTGAAATTTTTCTGTGAGGCAACATCTGTCTTTGATTCTCTTCTTTTACACAAGGTGAGCTTTGCATCTTTTCTTAGTGCCCATGGAAATGTCTTAGCAGTTACGGTTCCCAGTCACGTTTTCCCCTCCAACTTTACTGAGATGTAACTGACATATAACACTGCTGCTAAGTCACTTCAGTTGTGTCCGACTCTGTAACCCCATAGACGGCAGCCCACCAGGCTCCCGCATCCCTGGGATTCTCCAGGCAAGAACACTGGAGTGGGTTGCCATTTCCTTCTCCAATGCATGAAAGTGAAAAGTGAAAGTGAAGTTGCTCAGTTGTGCCCGACTCTTAGCGACCCCATGGACTGCAGCCTACCAGGCTTCTCCGTCCATGGGATTTTCCAGGCAAGAGTACTGGAGTGGGGTGCCATTGCCTTCTCCGACATATAACATTATATGAGTTTAAAGTTAGAAGAGGTAGTCTGCTTGATTCTCCATGAGGACATGGCTTTTGTGCTACAAAAACGTCCCACGGTCTGTGGTTTTGTTGTAGCCACGCATTCTGGGAAACAAACTCACTCAGAAGGACAATGAAGATAGCAGAGTGCAGTTTATTACACCAGCGGCCCAAGGCGGAGTCTCCTCTCAGCCAAGGACCCTGACCAGTTTTTCTGAAAACCTTATATACCCTAAGTGTATGTGCCCAAACCCACCTCCCCAAATTCCCTGAAACTAGTCTGAACAAAGGAAAAGAAAGATACAATCAAAGTTAACCCGTGATTCCTATGCCTTAAGCCTAGGTAGTTAACAGTGGATAATTATTAATAGGCCTGTGGTCATACCCCAATAATCATAATAGAATTTATGATTCTATTTGGTTACACAGATAATTAGGGTATTCTTTTAGGCAACAGAGAGTCTAAGTATGAGCCCTGTGGCTCTTCCATCCAGGGGGCCTGGTTTTCCAGTTGTTCTGTCTTTTCCATAGATACTGGGCAGTCGGCGCCAAGATGGAGTCCTGCTCTCGAGATGGAGCCTGTTCTGTCTGTTTCCTCCTTCATTTCCCCCTCTTGATGCTCTTAACTCATAGTATGAGCATCATTCATAGAGATATATTGCACTCTGACTCTCTGACCTCCAATTTGGGAGAACAACATCAACCTTTAGGTTGCAAAGTTCATAATACATTGTAAAATAAAGGGTCTACAAAGTAGAACTATCAAGGCAACTATAACAATGGTAAATATAGTTTTCCACCAATCACCCTCCACCCAAGATAGGACCAAAGTCCAAAAAGGAAGATTATCATCAGACATAACTTTTACCTAACCTTTCATGTCATCTAGGGTGGCTGATATATAGCCAGATAAATCAGGAATATATACACAACATTCAACTTTAATTATAGCACAGGTCCCTCTTTGTACTGAAACTATGATTAGTCTCAAGATGATACCAGCAAGTCCTTGTAGCAGCAGTTGATTGCAGAGCTTCATCTCTTTTTCTTCTTTAAGATGATCTTGGTTTCACGGGGATCAGTGGGGTCATTTTGCATAGTCCACTCGGCCTCCTCCGGGTCTGCGTGGTATGCTCTCTTCACCCTCATGTGGTGGATCCAGGGAGTGACACCTGCAACTTTAACTGCAGTAGGGCTGGTTAGGAGTCGTGTTTCCAGTCCTTGACCACACCTGATCCCCGGGCACAAATTCGTGAATCTGTTCCCAAGGGGGAACGGCACCCTTTCTTGTACAAACTTAGTTACCTGATTTATTGCCTTACCCAGTTGTTCCATCTGCTGTGAAATCTCATCTCCCCTTACCTGAGGCAAATTTGTTGACGCCTGTTTTATTATGGGAGGGGGCCTTCCATACACAATTTTGTACGGAGAACAGCAATGGGACTGTGGGGTCATCCTGAGTCTGAGCAGAGCCGTCAGAAACAAGTTCACCCAAGAACAGTCAGTCTCTAAGATCCACTTGGAGAGTGTCTCTTTTAAGTGTCCGATTGGTTCCTTCCAACATCCCAGAACTCTGGGGCCTATATGCTGTATGTAATTTTCACTTGATGTTTAAAGTTTTGCTTACTTGTTATGCTAAATCAGCTACGAAAGCTGGGCCATTGTCCGATCCAATGCTGGTAGGAAATCCAAACCTGGGAACTATCTCCCTGAGCAGGCACCAGGCTACTTTTGATGCTCTTTCAGTCCAGGTAGGAAAAAGTCCTACCCATCCTGAGAACGTACATACCATGCCCAGCAGGTAGTGGTAGTGTCGGTGAGGTTTCATTTCAGTGAAGTCCACTTCCAGGTGTTCAAAGGGCAGCGTGCCTTTTACCTGAATCCCTGGAGGTTTCTGTCTGTGCTGAGAGGCAGCATTGACCTGTGAGCAGGCAGTGCAGTTCTGAGATTTCATCCTGCATAGGGAAGAGAGGCGGGGAACCAAGAAATAGTTTCAAATTAGCTCTACCAGTTTATCATGGCCTAGATGGGTCGCTTGGTGTGTTTGGCTTACCAGAGTGGGTGCCAGCTGGCACCAATAATTTGCCACTTGGCAATTCCCATCATCTCTTTTCAGTCTTGACGACCCCTTCTGCTTTGGCTAGTTGCTTTTGGGCTTCAGTGTATTTTGGAGAGTCTAGCGTTAGCTCAGGTAGCTCCGCCAATATGAGAGCTTTAATAGCGGCTTCACTTGTCACCCCCAAGCCCTCAGCTGCTTGTTTAGTGGTCTTATCTGCCAGTCTGTTCCCTGAGCCTGGGGGGTATCCTCTTTTTGACGTCCTCAGCAGTGCATGACTACAACAACCCTTTCTGGTTCCCAGGCAGCATCTAATAGGGTCTTCATTTCTTCCTTATTTTTAGTATCTTTTTCACTAGGTGTCAGAGGCCTCTCTCCTTATACAGAGCCCTGTAGTGTGGCAAAAGCATACTTGGAATCTGTGTCAATGCCAGCTGGAGGGCCCGGATTAGAGCATATAGTTCAGCCTGTTGAGCGCACCAGTGTGATGGCAGAGAGCGAGCCTCAGCGATGGTTTCCTCCATGACCACTGCACATCCCGACAGTCATTGTCCTTGTTTCACCAGGCTGGTGCCATTGGTGTACAGGACCCAATCTGGGTCCGGGATTGGCTGTTCTCTCAAGTCAGGTCTGCTGGCATATTTCCTTGCAATCATGTGAGGACCCACCTTCTCCCATAAGAAAGAGAGTGGCGGGATTCAGGGCCTGACAAGGCTCAGTAGTATCATGGGGGTTCTCACATAACAGTCCCTGGTATTGAGTAATCCGGGATGTTGACAGCCATTCATGGGGGTCCCCTTGCAGGACAGTGTTGAGCTCATGTGGGACTTTTATAAACAAATCTTGGCCCAAAGTCAGCTCGGTTGCCTCCCGGACCAGTAAGGCAACTGCTGCAACTGCCCGTAAGCGTCCCAGCCACCAGTGGCAACATTGTCCAGCTGATTAGAGATAAGTCACTGGTCTGTCCCATGTCCCCATAGTCTGGGACAACACTCCCATAGCCACCTCGTCCTTTTCAGTCACATAAAAAATAAACGGCTTATCGAGGTCTGGCAGGCCCAAGGCGGATGCTGACGTCATTGTACCGGGTTTGAGTTCTATTACCAGTGGGACTTGTTTTGCAAGCCTGGGGTGGGTTGTCTTCCGCCCAGACCTCAGGGAATTGTTGAGTTAACTCTCTCTCTTGACTGTTTAGCTTGTCCGGTTTCCCTTCCAGAAGATCATACAACCTCTATTCATCTTGAGGGGTTACTGAGAGGAAGAGTAAATAGGTGGTTGAGCCCACTGGAACAGTGGGTCTTTCGTGGGGGGAAAGGTCACCTGTGCCCCCAGTTTAGACAGCAAGTCTCCTCCTAACAAAGGTACTGGGCATTCAGGGATGTATAAAAATTCATGCGTCACTTGGTGTCCCCCCATCTGACATTTTCAGGGTAGGCTAGAGACACAAAGGCTGGATTTATCACATCTGAGACCCAGCAGCCTCTGGCTGGTTCTATTGGCATATAGTCTATAGGCCTCGCACAGTCTTTCGCAGAACTCAGAGGATGATTCGCTTTCCCTTTGAATCACTTCGGAGGGTTTTGCGATACTCAGCTTTTCGGGCCCCCCTCTTGAGACCTTGTAAAATAGCCTCCCGATATCTCTCAGGTGGCCCCCTCTTCCTCTGTGTTACAGTCCCCACCGGGCCTCTCATCAGGGCAGCTGGTTCTGCCCACCGCTGCGGGTTTGCAGCACCCTCACGTGCCATTGCTCTTAACCATTTTCTGGCCTCAGTTAGGATCCTGTGTCGTTCCTCAGTGCTGAAAAGGGAGACTAGTAGTTGGATTATGTCATCCTGTGCAGGGCGGTGGGTTCGAAAAATAGCCTCCATTAGCCTAATCATGGCTTGTGGCTGCCTCGAGTACGGTGGAGCGTGTCCTGAACTGGAGGCTGCTGTAGCTCTCTGAGGGGCGTCTATAGTGGGCTTCTTTCCCCCTGCTCTTTCCTGGAGCGCAGCCTCTGTCTAATTGGTGCATTTTCTTCCCCCTTCCTATCAGTGCTCACCGGGAAATGCAATCTAGATGCAATCTAGGAGGTCCACCTGAGGTGGGATTCTGGGGGGGCATTGACCAGAGGTCTCTGTTGCTGGGATCCTGCCCAAACAGCGGCTCTACGAACTCTGGAAGAGCTGGCGGAGGAGCAGCGGCTGCTGCAGGAGCTTCACCTGGCCCTGCATCGGGCGTTAAGGCGGCCTCCGGTCCTGGTGGAACGTTGGGAGGCAGGCGCATCATCATCCAGTATGGGGGAGGGGTCAGGTCATCCCCGTCCAAATTCTGTATAATTTCTTTTGTTATCATCAGTCAAGTTTTGTGCCATTAATATTTTTCCCTTTCCCATCTGGATACAGAACCTTGTCCAAGTAGGAGGGTCTTGAGCTAACCCTAGCCGTGAGTCAATATGTGGATATTGATCCGGGTGTCCCGGCCCTCCTGTGATGACTGTATAGACTGCTTCCACTATTTGTAAGTTCACGGTGTTCTCTGGCGGCCATCCTACTCCCACAGGGGCCATTCGACCTCACAGAGTATATGGAGGCGGTTAGGCTTCATCTTCACCCCATAGTCTCCTCCTAATCCCTTCTTTAAATTTTTAATCATGCACTCCAATACAGTTGCCTTAGATTCACTTCCTCCCATCTTGCTTACCTTATTGGACCCTCTTCTACTTTTCCTTTTCGTTCCATCTACGAAGTTCTCAGTACCCTGTGTACTTCTGATATTTTCACTCAATGACACTTAAATTGCCATTCAGCCTCCTTCCTAATTGGAGTGAGAAGAGACTTACCTGCCAGACCCCAGAGGGAGAAGGGGAATCAGCGTGTCTTGACCTGCCGGTCAGCACAGCCGAACCAGAACACCACGTGGTCCAAGACTGTTTCTCCCTTAACTTTTAAAGTCCATTCTGCCTTGGTGGGCTTGATCAGGTGCGGATGAAAATACAGATGGGTTAAATATCCCATGTCCCAGGCTGTCTCTGGAAAAGCCAATCCTTACTCACTTATGTATCCCCCTCCTTCTAGGCTGACAATTCTGAGAGGGTCAAGAATTTCATAGCAGATGGGACACCTCCTTGGGGAGGGCAGAATACGAGCACACAAAAACCAAGTTTCTTCTCCTAAAAATCCCCTGGCAATTGCTTGGTAATAATTTTCCCCAAGACGGCGTGGACACCACCTCCTAAATGACCTTCACAAATTTCCTTCCTAAGCCCTAACACGCTCGTCAACCTGTGTACCAAGGAATCGTTGCCACCTGCCTATTCCAGGCCCCTGTGGGTCTGTGCCCCTTCTAATCCCTCCCAGGAGGGTGATCAGGCCCCCTCTTCCACCCTGCCGGGTAGGTTCCTCCTCACCTGAGCTCTCAGTTTCCCTGCTGCCATCCACTACCTGCTAACGTGAAAGGTGCGGGCATTGAGAAGCAGAATCCTTCCAGAAGGGCAAGGCGCCTTCCCCCCTCTAGAAGATTCAAGCTGCAAGCCCTCGGAGTAGTCCCAAATGGGACTTGTCTCCTCAAAGTGAGGAGTTTCCCGGCCCATGCACCAAATGTTGTAGCCACGCGTTCTGGGAAACAAACTCATTCAGAAGGACAATGCAGATAGCGGAGTGTGGTTTATTACACTGGCGGGCCCAAGGCAGAGCCTCCTCTCAGCCAAGGACCCCGACCAGTTTTTCTGAAAACCTTCTATACCCTAAGTGTACGTGCCCAAACCCACCTCCCCAAATTCCCTGAAACTAGTCTGAACAAAGGAAAAAAAGATACAATCAAAGTTAACCCGTGATTCATATGCCTTAAGCCTAGGTAGTTAACAGTGGACAATTATCAATAGGCCTGTGGTCATACCCCAATAAGCATAATATAATTTATGATTCTATTCGGTTACACAGATAATTAGGGTATTCTTTTAGGCAACAGAGAGTCTAGGTATGAGCCCTGTGGCTCTTCCATCCAGGGGGCCTGGTTTTCCAGTTGTTCTGTCATTTCCATAGATACTGGGCATATAGCTTAAAGTCCACAGTCCAGCCCAAGATGGAGTCCTGCTCTCGAGATGGAGCCTGTTCTGTCTGTTTCCTCCTTCAGTTTTTAGGCACGTTTGTGGTGCGTGAACCGAGACTCCATGCCCAGCTCCTAAGTGGCCTCTAGGGCGCAGAGGGTCTCCAGTCACGGTGGCTATTTTCAGCTTGACTTGCTTCTCAATGCCCAGGTGACCCCCAGGGGCTCACATGCATATTTTTAGACAGTAGTGTTGACTAGACAGCAAGATTTGTTTGTCTCTCTATATCTGGAAGTTTGCTCACAGTGAGTTAAATAAGCTTTCTCTGCCTCTTGGTGCCAGGATTCCCCAGGAGGTAGTGAGGATATACTCAGAGCTTGCTTTCCCCTCGCTTTTCATTCTCTCTGCCACCACATGTCCTGCCCATCCCAACACCCTGTATACAAAAATCCAAAACCCCACGCTGAGTCAAACAGCTGTGAAAGGAAGGACCTTCCTTTCTCCTTAAGGCTGGATGACTTTCCATTTCTCCCTCCTTTGGCCAAGGACGACAGTAGGTTTTTGCTCTGCCTTCACTTAACAAGCTGGTGCTGAGCCTGAAGGGCCCCTGGGGATTTTGCATAAAGACTGCTGGATCAGATTCAGGCATCCGGCTCAGACAGCTGACCTGGGTGATCACTCAGAACCTCCAGGGCTAAGTGGAAACTACCTCCCATCCACTTGTGAAATTACGCAGCTCTCGCTCTCAGGACATTCCTTCAGTGTCCATATTATAAGAAAAAGGAAAAAGAAGGAGAAGAAATTACAAGAAAAAGAACAGGACTTAGCTGACGAAATGTGAGATGAGAGTCTTGTTAGGTGAGGAAACTGACTTTGTCTTTCAAGTGAGTCACCCAGACGTCTAAGAATCCGATGAAAGGTGCAAATCCCTTTTCCCAGAAAAAAATGTAAAATACATTCCATGTGACTCATTGTCACACATCCCCTAGTGATACACAGACCAAAGGTTAAGAATTCCTCTTTTGGAAACAAGTTAGAAGCTGCTATCAAAAGTACCTCTTTTTTACATTGCTGTTTTATTTTTATTTATTTGTTTATTGCTGTGCTGGGTCTTTGTCGCTTCATGGGCTTTCTCTTGTTACCTTGTGCTGAGCGGGGGGGCTACTCTCTAGTTGCGTGAACTTCTCATTGTGGTGGCTTCTCATGCTGCAGAGCACGGGTTGTAAGCGTGCAGGCTCAGTAGCCATAGCTCCCAGGCTCTAGAGCACAGGCTCGATAGTTGTGGCCA
The DNA here is from genome assembly GCF_014754425.2 of Oryx dammah. Lineage (NCBI taxonomy): Eukaryota > Metazoa > Chordata > Mammalia > Artiodactyla > Bovidae > Oryx > Oryx dammah. Next base: position 81,194,717 of record NW_024070188.1, on the reverse strand, counting down.
GTTTAGTCCAGCCACTCAGTCGTGTCCGACTCTTTGCGACCCATGGACTGCAGCAAGCCAGGCTTCATTTACTCAAAATCATGTCCATTGAGTTGGTGATGCCATCCAACCATCTCATCCTCTGTCGTCCGCTTCTCCTCCCGCCTTCAGTCTTTTCCAGCATCAGGGTCTTTTCAAATGAGTCAGTTCTTCCCATCAGGTGGCTAAAGGATCAGAGCTTCAGCTTCAGCATCAGTCTTTCCAATGAATATTCAGGACTGATCTCCTTTAGGATGAACTGGTTGGATCTCCTTGCTGTCCAAGGGACTCTCAAGAGTCTTCTCCAACACCACTGTTCAAAAGCATCAATTCTTTGACGCTCAGCTTTCTTTATAGTTAACTCTCACAACCATACATGACTACTGGAAAAACCATAGCTTTGACTAGATGGGCCTTTGCTGGCAAAGTAATGTCTCTGCTTTTTAATATGTTGTCTAGGTTGGTCATAGCTTTTCTTCCAAGGAGCAAGTGTCTTAATTTCATGACTATAGTCACCATCTGCAGTGATTTTGGATCCCCCCAAAAATAAAGTCTCTGTTTCCATTGTTTTCCCATCTATTTGCCATGAAGTGATGGGACTAGAAGCCATGAAATCATTTTTTGAATGTTGAGCTCTAAGCCAACTTTTTCACTCTCCTCTTTCACTTTCATCAAGAGCCTCTTCAGTTCTTCTTCACTTTCTGCCATAAGGGTGGTGTCATCTGCATATCTGACATTATTGATATTTCTCCCAGCAATCTTGATTCTGACCTGTGCTTCATCCAATCCAGTATTTCTCATGATGTTCTGCATATAAGTTAAATAAGTAGGGTGACAATATACAGCCTTGGCGTACTCCTTTCCCGATTTGGAACCAGTCTGTTGTTCCATGACCAGTTCTAACTGCTGCTTCTTGACCTGCATACAGATTTCTCAAGAGGCAGGTCAGGTGGTCTGGTATTCCCATCTCTTGAAGAATTTTCCACAGTTTGTTGTGATCCACACAGTCAAAGGCTTTGGCGTAGTCAATAAAGCAGAAGTAGATGTCTTTCTGGAACTCTCTTGCTTTTTCGATGATCCAGCGGATGTTGGCAATTTGATCTCTGGCTCCTCTGCCTTTTCTAAATCCAGCTTGAAGTTCTGGAAGTTCCATCTGGAACTTCCATCTGGAAATTGGAAGTAAATCCATCTGGAAGTTCATGGTTCATGTACTGCTGAAGCCTGGCTTGGAGGATTTTGAGCATTACTTTGCTAGCATGTGAGATGAGTGCAATTGTGCAGTAGTTTGAGCATTCTTTGGCATTGCCTTTCTTTGGGATTGGAAAGAAAACTGACCTTTTCCAGTCCTGTGGCCACTGCTGAGTTTTCCAAATTCTCTGGCATATTGAGTGCAGCACTTCAACAGCATCATCTTTTAGGATTTGAACAACTGGAATTCCATCACCTCCACTAGCTTTGTAGTTGTGGTACACAGGCTTAATTGCCCCATGGCCTGTGGGATTCTCCTGGACCAGGGGTCAAACCTGTGTCCCCTGCATTGGCAGGTGGATTCTTTACCACTGAGTTGCCAGGGAAGCCCCCAAAGTACCTCTTAAAAGGTCTCATCACAGGAAAAAGAAAAAAGAAATTTGTAACTATGTGAGGTGATGTATGTTAATGTATTGTGACCATTTTACAATACACACGTATGTCAGTCATTCTGCTATATACCTTAAACTCATACAATGTCATATGCCAATTACATCTCAATTAAACTACGAGGGAACGTACCTCTGCAGGGGGCTGGAAAGTAAATCTTAACCACAAAAGATTTCCTTTTTGGCGCTGAAAAAAGCAAAGCTAACCTCATGTAATAGAAGGGGACTGAGGAGGATGGCTCCTCACAGAAAAATTTCAGATTATGAGGGTCGTTTCCTGTTGTAGACAAATATCTACCGTTGATGCTAAGTTCTTTTCCGTTCTGTTTAAGACAAGGCAAGTATAAACCCTTCTGAAGGACAATGGACTGATAAACACATCAACACATCAACAAAAGAACTCGATCTCAAAAAAAATGGTTCGTTGACTTCTGTAAAGTTTTGCTTCTTCCTGCTCCTCATTTTTTTCTGGTGGATTGACAGCTTTTCTTATGGTATATTTTCAAAAACTCCTGCTTCATTAAACCAATCTAGGGTCAGGGGAACTCAGACTCAGGCTGGCGTAGTTCACGCTGTATAAGAAATAACTTCAGGCCTCAGCGGCTAAAGGTGGCAGGAGCCCACTGAAGCCTCCCTGCCCCCACCCCCCCGCCCCCCGCCCTCCAGCCCGTCTCTCTGCTATGTGCTTCAGCTCTCCAGCCCCCTTACCTCCACACTCTCACTGCATGATGGAAAAGACGGGCTGAGAGAGAAGCACAGGATGCTCCCAGCGACATTTCTTTGGTTAGAGCAAGTCACACTGCGATGCCTAATTCTAGGGAGATGGAGAAGCATGCCTGGTGGGCACAGAGGCGGTCGAGAATCAAATGATGATGAAATGAAAATCGCTCAGTCGTGTTCGACTCTTTGCGACCCCATGGACTCATACAGTCCATGGAATTCTCTAGGCCAGAATACTGGAGTGGGTAGCCTTTCCCTTCTCTAAGGGATCTTCCCAACCCAGGGGTCGAACCCAGGTCTCCCGCATTATAGGCAGATTCTTTACCAACTGAGCCACAAGGGAAGTTGAACCAAATGATGATGAAGTTAGAACGTCTGCTGCAGGGACCGTGAGAACATGGCTGAAAAGTACACCTTGAGGAAGGTGCGCGGGGGTGTTCTCTGTGGATGGGGAACCGCCACCCCGTTCAGACTTTAAAAATAAATGACAGGCTTTCCACTTCCTGTTATTCTTGATGGGGTAACAGAGGGTACGTTACCTCTCCTTCCATAAAGAGAAAAAGAGAATATAGGAAAAATGGGTTCAGACTTTAGACAGGATCTTGATCATTGCGAGAAAAGGGACAAGTGAGCCCTCTGGTGTCCCCAGATGCTGCCTGAATGCTGCTTCCAGGCCCAGAACCGGGAAGGGGGAGCCACATAGAGTTTCGTGGTCTCACTGAGTTGAAGAGACAGATCAGAGTTTGGGGAGATGAAGGCAGCTAGGATGAGATGGGCGAGCTCAAGAGAGAAGGGAGGTAAAGGTGGGGGTCGTTTTCTAGAGAGCTGCACCTGGGTCCCCCAGGGACAAGGCTTTGGCTGAAAATCGTCCCCCGTGCCCCTGTGAGCTCACTGCGGGAGGACAGTGACAGAACCAGCAGAAATCAATTCCCGGGACCCGCAGAGGGCTGGGAATGGGCCACAGAGCCGCCAGCCAGGGTGGGGAGACACCCTGCTGCAGGCTACTGGGAGATTTCAGAAAGGGGTCCCCGCAGATGGGGCTCACGTCCCCCCACAAGCCCGGGCTCCTGCCTGGACTGGAGGGAACCGTCTCTCCTGCTCACCACCTTTCCGTTCTATGCGTCCAGCCCCCTCTTCCCACCCCTGCCCTTTCTGCCTGCTGTGCCCCGGGCTGAGCGAGGTCCTCGGTAGCTAAGTCACGGCGTCTCCCCGGGAATCCAGGTGAAGCAATAATCATCACAGCCAATGTCATTAAATGAAGGAGTGAACTGAACGCAGCCTGAGGTTTCTGTACCCGGCTGGGAAGGACCCGGGGAGCAGGGAAACCTGGACGGAGGAGGACCCAACGTGCCACTCTAGGTGCGGCCCTGAGCTCAACACTTCCGTTATTAGCCTCCCTTTCCCTCTTCACTCCTTCATCAGTTACATCTGATGGCTGAGAAACAAAACAGAAATCCACTATTAGTATCTGACAGCCCAAATCACCTGGGTGCCACTCGGAGAAGGCTTCCCAGGTGGCACTAGTGGGAAAGAAACCTGCCTGCCAACACAGGAGATGCAGCAAGACGCGAGTTCGGTCTCTGGGTCGGGAAGATCCCCTGGAGCAGGAAATGACAACCCACTCCCCTATTCTTGCCTGGGAGAGCCCATGGACAGAGGAGCCTGGCGGGCTGCAGCCCATCAGGTTTCAAAGAGCCGGACAAGACTTAGCCACTGACATGCGTGCACACCCAGACCACAGAAGGGACTTGGAGAATAGTCTTCCTCGGGCAGCAGGGGTGGGAGGGGGTGAGCTGTCCCCTCAGCCTGGAGGGCGGGGTGGCCCTGCGCTCAGCCCCAGGGCCCAGTGTCAACAAGGCCCCGGGCCTCACTCTCGCTCTGTCACGTGCTTCACTTTCCAGACAAAGTGCATCAGGTGATACTGGATTTAATGTTCAAACAATAAGCTCGCAGAGTCTCAGCCATCTCAGACTTTGCTGCGAGCCTGTGCCAAGGAAGGTGCCTGCCAAAGGGCCAGCAGGAACTTCAAAAGCCTCGGGAACGACGAGTCTCTTCTAATGCCCATGCTGGTTAGCAGAAAGATCACAGAACTTGCTGGGGTTTAAGACTGTATTTTTAAATTCTGTTTTTAAAGTTGTTTTTTTAAATGTAGACTAGTTATTAAAAGTCTTTATTGAATTTATTACAATATTGCTTCTATCTTATGTCTTGGTTTTTTGGCCCCAAGGCACGTGGGATCTTAGTTCCCTGAACGGGGATCGAACCCACACCCCCTGCATTGGAAGCCGGCAGTCTTAACCAATGGACCATCAGGGAGGTCCCTCCCATGTTACTTTAGAGGCTCATCATTTTGTGAAGGAAAAGTGCTTGTCAAGCTGAAAGGCAAGAGTGAGCGCCGACTGAGGCTCCAAACTTGGTGCCTGGCGGGTGTGGAGTGGGAGTGGGGGTGTCACTCTGGGGGTGGGGGTGTCACTCCTGGGGTGGGGGTGTGACTGCTGGGGTGGGGGTGTCACTCCAGGGTGGGGGTGTCACTGCTGGGGTGGGGTTATCACTCCGGGGGTGGGGCTGTCACTCTGGGGGTGCGGGTGTCACTGCTGGGGTGGGGGTGTCAGTCCCGCCCTGGTTTCCCCACTTGCCAGCAGGGCAGCAGTGATCATTATGGAAGAGAGGATTGGTGTCTGCACTGCCCCTCACCAGTGGCTGTGGAGTCGATTGGCACCCGCTGACCACTCTGAGATTAAGAAGCTTTGCAGGAAAAAGAGGGTTTCTGGACACTCAGCTTGGAGCACACCTTCTTGTGAGCTCACCTTTGTCTCCTGCCGGCTGAGACGCGCCGGGAGCAGCAGGTGGACGTCAGAGCTGGTCCAGCTTTTGAGTTGGCAGTGTTGAGGAGTGAGGAACGCAGGCAGTCTGCGACACACTCTGCCCTGCCCTTAAACGCACTGGGGCTGGGTGCCCTAGGGGGTCCCTCGGGAGGCAGCGCTGCCCGCACTGAAGCCATGGGCGGTAGGCTTGCACCCAGCTCCCTGGTCTTGTGTGAGCACCTCGGGGAGGCCCCAGGGCTGGTCACACCTGCTGTCCAGCCAGCCACCCCGGGGCCGAGGGGACTGAGATCCAGAGAGCTCACATGACTGGTTCAAGGTGGCTGACGCTGGTACCAGACTTGAGACCAGAGCCCAGAGCCCAGGGCTCCCACTCACAATTCAGACCTCTCTACGTTGCCAAGGGTTTCTTCACTGGAGGGAAGGTCTTCAGACTTTGATGATTCCCATTTCATGGGGTTGAACCAGCAGATGAACCGAGGTCTGTATGTGCAGAGGGAATCAGCCTAGTTCAGGGTCGGTACTAATAACGCCCAGGAAACAGATGGTTTCTGAAACTAGATCATTCCAACAGCTTTGAAAAACATTTGTTAGTGATGTCAAATATATTTTTATACATTTTCCCGTTTTTATAGAAAAATAGTTGATATACATCACTGTATAAGTTCAAAGTGTACAGCATGATTTACACATATTAAGAAATGATTATAATGGGTTCAATTAACATCCATCATCTCATGGATACAATAAAAAGAAAAGGAGAAAAGAGGAAAAAGATTTTCTCCTTGTGATGAAAATCCTCTGGATTTACTCTTAAAAACTTTCCTATACATCATACAGCAATGTTAGCTACGGTCACCATGTTGTACATGAGATTTTTTTGAATTATGAACAAGCTCATTGTTAAAAAATTCAGAAAAATATCATTTTATATAAAGATCACTCAACATCTTACCCCCAAAGAACCTCTGGAGGAGCTTGGTCTCAGCTCATGTCCTGCTTCCTGGTCGGTCCAAGTGCTGCTTTCTCAGCCTCAGAGCCTCTGGCTGCCTGCAATTCCTGCCCTGCCCTGGGCATGTCTAGATTTCACTGATGACAACTTTTTATCCTCATCCACAGGCATTTGTTGAATGCCTTCTGTATGTCCCTAAAAACACCTACCGATCTCCAGGCAAATTGCAATTGTCTGTTTGCTTTTTTTTCTTTCTTCAAGTTACTGGTTTAGTATTTGTTTTTATTTGGCTGTCCAGGTCTTGGTTGTGGCACAAGGCATCTTTTAGTTGGGGCATGTGGGATCTACTTCCTTGACCAAGGATCAAACCCAGGTCCCCTGCATTGGAAGCGCGGAGTCTTAGCCACTAACCACCAGTGAAGTCCCAAACGGTTTCTCTGTTTCAGTGCTATTGACAGTTCACCCAGAGCTCAGTTGGTAAAGAGTCTGCCTGCAATGCGGGAGACCTGGGTTCGATCCTGGGTTGGGAAGATCCCCTGGAGAAGGAAATGGCAACCCACTCCAGTATTCTTGCCTGGAGAATCTCATGGACAGAGGAGCCTGGCAGGCTACAGTCCATGGGGTTGCAGGAGTTGGACATGACTTAGTGACTAAAGAGAGAGAGACAGAGACACTTAGGGTGGATAATTTTTCGTGGAGGCTGTTCTGTGCATTGGAGGATGCTGAGCAACCTCTCGGCTCCTACCCACCAGATGACAGTTCGTCCTCAGCAAACGTCCCTGCTGTGTCTCCCGAGGACAGGGTTACCTCTGGCTGAGCCAGTGCTCTCAGGGCAAGTGGCGGGGCTGTGGGTGTCCTGTGACCTCAGGCATCTGACCGTGGGTGGCTGCCGTGCCCTCCCTCACCACCACATGCCCCAAGGCCGTCTTATACCTGGAGAAGTGCGTGACTCCGGCTTCCTGGTGAACCAACATCATTTTTGGTGATGTCATAGCTTTTCTCTGGAATTGATGATTCACCACCAACCCCACTTCCTGGGCCTCCCCGATTCATCAGGGCAGCTCCTGGGGATGAGCCAGATGAGAGGCCCTCACCATTAAGGAAAAAACAAAACACGTGCTTCAAACTTATGCTTGGCCCAGGTTCCTGGTACACACAGTTTTCTCTCTCTCCCCCAGCCAGAGTTCTCTGAAAGCTATAAATGGATTGCTTAATTGAACTTTACAACTTTCTTTGACTTAAGATATGGATGTGTATTCCTAAAGACCTTTGAACTTAGTCTTGACTTAGAAGCTAAACAATCTTCTCCACAGAGGTCTAATGGCCTTCAGACAATCTGGCCTGTTGTTGGCCTTTGAACTGCCAACAGCATTTAGACAGCATGGAGACTCCGGCTAAAAATACTGTGCTATGTACACATGAAAGCTATATGAGAGTAGATCTTAAAACTTATCCTCTCATCCATACAAAATTATAACTGTGAGGTGATGGATGTGTTCACTAACCTTGGTTATCTCTTGCAAATATATACAAACAAATCATTATGGTGTATCTCCTCTATTCACACAAGGTTGCACATCAGTTATAGCTCAGTAAGGCTGGGGAAAAAATATTCTTTCTGCTCTGCTAAAACTTCAGTTTGTTGCCCTGGTTCTTTCTTTTTTGGCCACGCTTTGAGGCCCATAGGATCTTAGTTCCGCAAACAGGGACTGAACCTGGGCTCCCTGAGTCCTAACCGCTGGGCAGCCAGGGAACTCCTCCCCTGGTTCTTTTATACTGCTTGCTGGTGGAGTGAGGAAGATTGCGGCTCATCCTTTAATGGATGTGTATATTTTTTGGTGGCCTTATTCATTTTTTTATTCTTAGTTTTTAAAAAACGTTTCCTTACAAACGTTAACTGCTGGGTATGGGATTTAATTTTGTTCTATTTACAAGCAAGTTAGTTTGTTGCTGTTTCATGGATGCTGGCAGGAGAAAGGGGCTCCTGAGTCAGAAGCAAGAGGGTAACTTAATGGTACAGGCGGCAGGGAGCTTCACCCATTATCTTGCAAGTCCATCGGTGGCCAGTAGGGGGCGCCAGAGGGACGCCTGCTGGGGCCGTGGGTGTGTGACAAGCAAGGAAACTGGAGCTTGGGAAACCTGCATTTTATAGCAAGCAGTAAACACGCCTGGTCTTATCAGAAGACCTTACCTCATCAAGAACATTTGTAAACAGGCCGACAATCAGCCTGGGTAAAAGCGTAAGGACTCTGTATTCTTGGCACAGCTGACAAGACCCTTGGGAAAGGAGTTCAAATTCTCCTTACTCTGGATAAAAGAATTTTAAAATCAAACAGGTTGAAAAAAGAAACATGCACTGGAAAAAAAAAAACCTTCCTCATTATTATCATTAGTTCCGCCTGGCAGTTATTCAACCATAAAAATAGTTACTTGAGTACTTTTACTACTTTAAATAAAGGACATTAATAGCTTGGATTCCCAACCTTTAGATGGGATCACTTGAATGCCTCCATGGAGGCTGTAGACGTGCTGGGAAAGGCAGTCTCAGGGGCTCAGTTTTTCCACCCCTGCACAGCCACAAAAGAGGGGTCTCAAGCCTGGGATATCTCTTTATATCTCTTTACTCTCATGGCCTGGGTGGGCCTCTTTATTCAGGACTATCTCACCCTGTTCTGGGTTTGACATGTATTTATTTGTTCTGCTTAAGTGCCTGGTCCATCCCACTGCAACCTCTGTTCCCAGGCAAGAAGGTTCAGGGTCTGTTCCCTGCTGCACAATAGGGGTGGGTGCAGACCATCTCTCACAGGTTGTCGGGACTGACACTCATTTTTGAAGTTGATCTCCCTCTTTACGTTCGTTCCATCCAGAGCCTTGTGAGTTGTGTCTTTTATGGACTCCAACACCTGCCAACCTCACAGGTGGCCAACTTCCTGGACCTGCTGCTTCTGGAGACAGGTAACCGGATTCACACGCTTGACAAAGAGACAGACCTTCTCCATCATGCCTTGACCTCTCCTCTCCAGATACTTAGCTACAATGTTTACACTGTCAAGATTTTCTATCTTTTGCGATAGCTAAAGGTTGATACAAGTAATTACAAATCAGAACATCAACATATCCTATATGAATGGCACAATGTGTCTGAACCCATAGAGGATGAAAAATACATTCAGTCACTTCAGCTGCTCAGTCGTGTCTGACTCTTTGCGACCCCATGGACTGCATCACCAACTCCTGGAGTTTACTCAAACTTATGTCCATTGATTCGGTGATGCCATCCAACCGTCTCATCCTGTTGTCCCCTTCTCCTCCCGCCTTCAATCTTTTCCAGCATCAGAGTCTTTTCCCATAAGTCAGTTCTTCACATCAGGTGGCCCAAGTATTGGAGTTTCATTAGGTTTTTAAAATTTTGCAACTTCCAGGAGATCTTCCAAACACAAACATCCAATGGACACATTTTTCACTATCTTTCAAGTTCCCTTTCCTGGGTCACAGTCAGCTAACATTATTTCGAGTATCCTATGTCATCTCTTTTTCTTAGAATCCTTTTTCATTTTCCTGGTCCCTTCCTCAGACAATATATGTATGTTAATACTGACTAGGCCACTTGGGCCCCAGAACAAGAAAAGCCTCCTCATGGATCAGGCCACCATGTGACCTGCTCTGCAGCTTGGGTCACGTGATCCAGCAGATCCAGTGGTACCCAAAGCTTCAGTGTCAGAAAGGGATGCTGTCTGGAGCCTTTGGTGAAAGCATCTCGGTGCACGCCTCGGGGTTTGGAGCACAGCCCTGCCATCCTCCACAGAAGACGACTCCCCTTCTGAGAAACAGCTCTTGACCTGAAACAGACAGAACGCTTAAGCACCAGCCAGCAAGTCAACACGAGACCCGAGCTGCCCATCAGGGCTGGGTGTTAACTGACCACCAGCCGTAAGGCCGTGTGCACAGCGGCGCTCCCTCACTGAATGGAAACAGTGCTGAAGGCTCACGTTACACGAGGACGTGGACCAAACACCAAGGCCCCCCTCCCGCCCGCATCTACGGCCCACGGGGAGCTCCACCAGGAGCCGCAGCGGAAGAGAAGTCTGTGCGGGGTTTACCCAGGGTCCCGCCCGACGTGCAATACCGCCCCCCAGTGGACAGCTGCAGCACCACCGCCTCTCCCTGGACACGCCGGAAGGAGAAGGTGACGGGATGTATACCAGAGAAGACATGGGGTATCAAGAGGAGGAAAGCTCTCTTAAGGGATGAACACACACACTCCCTGTAGGCTCAGCTTCCCTGGAGAAGCCTAACACAGCGGGCATCGGTATTTGTTCTTACTGCCTCTCCAGGTGACTATGACATGCTTTCTGGATTGATAATGCTCATTTAAGGAATTAGCATTATTAATTCACGTTAGGAGAAATAAGTTCTGGGGCAAAACTCATTACCAGATGCTCTTCAGCAGCTGGCAACATCAAAGAATGATTCAAAAATAAATAAATAAAGATCACACAGAAACACCAGAAAGTGTTTTGAAAAAGTGCTTGAGAATTTACTGTACAGTTTTTTTAACAATTTATTTATATGTTGGCTTCTACATGCTCTTGCATTTGTGTAAAACATTTATACATATTCTTTACAATTTGTACATATATTAAATGGCTGTATCATAAACACTGTTCTATGAGATTTTATAAAAGAAAAATCAAGTAGGGAAAATTACTTATAAAACATTAACAACAAAAAAACCCGTGATATTGAAGAACAAGAAGTCCTCATATTCATGTTCATTTGATTTCCTCTTCTATTTATTTTTGGTTTCACTCTGTGCTGGCCCAAAACTTTCATTTCCTATCACGTGACTATCAGGTCAGAAGAGGGAGAGCGGTGCGAGGGCATGGTAAGGCAGCCGTGGAGGGCAGCGAGGTCTGTGGGGCTGAGACCGTGTCTGCGAGCGTCCCAGGTTAAAGCTGATGGTTCGCCAAGACCCTGTTTTGCTTTATGCCATTAAGTGAAGTACTAGTGATGACAAAATTCTGTCTGAAGTTTAGGACACAGTCAGGAAGAGCATCGCCCTTAACTTTTTCTTCTCGCATGTAAAAGCTTGGGGAAGGCTGCATGTTACGTGACTTAGCACCCTCGTCAGCCCCTTAAAACCTTCCCATCTGGTGGGGCTGGGAGAGGCTTGCTTACCTGTGCTTCATTGTTTCAGATAATAACCCCCACCGGCCTGCTAGTCTAAAATCCAAATCAAGCGGCAAAATCACGCTTTCCCCAGAACTTCTCACGATGCCTCCTTGAGCAGCTCGAGACTGCGAGGCCAAGCAGAGAGCCTGGGAGGAGTGCTTGCCCACAGAGACGTGGCTGCTCCTTTCCCAGGAGCCAAGCCAGAGCGCTTCCCCGCCAGACCCTGGGGCTTTCTAGGTGAATCCTTCCAGCCTCACCCAGGCTCAGGAGGGAACGCGAGACAGACGGCACTTTAGGGCGGTGGGCGCGGGGGCTCTGATCCCGGGGTTCTGCTGAGCTGGTCCTCTGGAGGGACGCATGCGGCAGGGCCACGTGAGGGGCGGCAGCCGCGGGAGCCCCTGCCTGCTTCCTCTGTTGAGAAAACTGAGTGTCTGAATTATAAACATCTCAGTGGAAGGCCTGCAGAGTTTCCTAAATAGATAGGACTCTCAAAGGGTGGAAAGGAGTTATAAAAATATATAAACATATTATGTTTTTTACTCTGGCATATTTTGCATATTTTAAGAAAGCAATTAGTACTTATCTGACGTTGGGCAGCAAAAGGAGAACGGTGGCTGACTCATAAATTACAACTTTATGTAAAATATCAGGGGGGCAAATCCCTAATTTTCCATTAAAATTCTGGTAACTTTAAGTACTTTCCAAAAATAGACCATTTCCATTGGTTTAAATAATGGATCTGGAGATGAACGAAAGACTATCCCTAAAAAATGGATGCATTTAGGCGCTTAATAACGGAAATGAAGTTTTTTTCCCAACTCTTTGTTTTTGGTTTTCTTTTTGTTTCTTTATGGATGATGGGGGGGAAAAAAATCACATTGCGTTGTCCCAGGTCAGAAGGAAGCACTTCGGCGTTTCTCCACATTTGTTCCACCTGTCCTACATCACCGGGAAGCGGCTGAGGGCCTGCCTCAGCTTTTCCGCAATCTGGTGAGAAACAGAACAACGTGAGATGTCTCCCATCGTGACCCAGTGGTTTTCTGTTATTTCCATCTCTTCTCAAACACTCCAGACATTTCAAATCTTGGCACTGTTAGATGCTCCTAGTCCCTCCCAGCCCCAGCTTAGCCTCTGAGCAGTGGAAGGTGAAAGTGTTAGCTGTTCAGTTGTGTCTGACGTTTTGTGACCCCGTGGGGTGTAGCCTGCCAGGCTTCTCTGTCCATGGGATTCTTTAGGCAAGAATACCGGAGTGGGTTGTCATTCCCTTCTCCAGGGGATCTTCCTGACCCAGGGATCAAACCCAGGTAGGCAGATTCTTTACCGTCTGCGCCACCAGGGAAGCCCTATAGAAGTGAAAGTGTCTGGGCAGTGGGGTGCACGCTAAGTCGCTTCAGTCGTGTCCAACTCTTCGCAACCTTATGGACCGTAACCTGCCAGGCTTCTCTGCCCATGAGATTCTCTAGGGAAGAATACTGGAGTGGGTTGCCATTTCCTTCTCCAGGGCATCTTCTTGACACAGGGGTCAAACTCACGTCTCTTACGTCTCCCGCATCGGCAGGCGGGTTCTTTACCGCCAGCACCACCTGGCAGTGGAGAGACCTTCCTAAATTCCCAGATGGGACTGCTGGGGGCGGCGCATGGCTCAAAGGAAGCCCAGCTCCTCCCAACCACGCAGCGTCACTTCTAGACCACCGGCCTGTCCTCCTGGGATCCGGTCTCCACGCTGGGCCCAGACTCCCTGCCTTCCCGGACACCTGTGACCTCCTGAGACGGGCCCTGCTGCTGCAGTGTGGAGACAGGCTGACCTTCAGCTTGCCTCTGGAACCACCTGTTTCCACCACACACAGTATGCACGGAGCCCATGAGCCACAGCTCTCTTCCAAGAACCCATGCAGCGGATATGCGAGTGGCGTGCCCACCCACAGACAAGAGGATGCGTGTGTGGACTTGAGTCTGGAGCTTGCCAATCCCTGAACGTACAGGAGATGGCACCATGGAAACAGTGGAAAACTTAGTAAGAAATATGGCGGCCAACATGCGATCAATCGTAATAAGTTACAGAACTTGTCTTTGAGGTCTGGGTTTCCATTTATGGGCTAGATCTTTGCTTTCTTTTCACCCTGGTAAATAACCAAATTGCTCTGCAGAGGTGTGAAGGTCTTCATTTTCATTACCGGTTCCTGAATGGGACCATCTGAGGCTTTACTCCCCGTCTTGCTTTTGTTTTCCTTCTGAAATCCCTCTGGCACACTGCGAAACCCTCGCTCACACACAAAGCTGGCCTGTGCAGTCCCGTGCGGTGCCAGGCGCCTTCCCCAGCTGAGCCGGCAGGGTGACCTCATCTCACAGTGTCCCCTGTGCAGGGAGCAGTGGGGACCGCACAATAGGGGCTTCTTGGGGGCTCACCACCAGCATCCCGCACCCTTCCTTCTTGAAAAAAACAACCCCCTCTTTAGCCCAGTGTTCTTCAAAAGGAAAACGCAGATACGGTTAAAAGAGATTGGAAAAAATATCCCTGCTCAGTATTCAGCCTCCTTTGGCTTACTGAGAAGTGAAGTTGCTCAGTTGTGTGTGACTCTGCGATTCCATGGACTGTAGCTTACCAGGCTCCTCTGTCCATTTGATTCTCCAGGCAAGAAAACTGGAGTGGGTTGCCATTTCCTTCTCCAGGGGATCTTCTGGACCCGGGGATCGAACTGGGGTCTCCCATATTGCAGGCAGACAATACCTCTGAGCCACCAGGGAAGCCCGTTAGTTGGCTCATTAGTTAGGGTTAAAAACCACAGGTGCACTAGCTTCACAGAGAGCTCTGGCGGTGCGCAGGGAGCCCGGGGGAAAGGCCGACTCACCGTCTCGTAGAACTGCGCCTGCTGCTCCAGGTACAAGCGGATGACGCTGTTGTAGTCGTAGATCCGGTTACTGTGGAAGTGATTCATCTCGGCTGCAATCAAGACCAAGACATCGGTCAGTGTCCCCTGGACTGCAAACGAACACAGCTGTGTCTCTGGTCCAGTTATGACTCATCATCAGCCAGGCTGCCCTGTGCCAGTTCCTGACAAAAATGCTATAATAGGCTAGAAAAACAACTTGAACAGGGTAACAGCAAAAACAGCTTTCCCTAAACAGACGATTACTGTCGATTTGCAAGTTAAATCTTCTAAAGCCCAACACGATCACCCAAATGACAGCTCGTTCGAGCAGGAAACCAACTTGGGCCCACTGGCTACCGACGACCTCCGTCCAGAATGTCAAGTATGTTCACAGGGGCCCTCGCGAGCTGCCCACTGGGCGCCACGTCCTCTGCTGCAGTGATTGCCCAGGCTGCGGGCTTCCTCAGGCACCTCTGAAAGGCTGGGCAGGCGGTGAGACTTGAGAAGGCCCTCTTCAAGGCAGCTGATGTCTGATGCTGCCAAGCACCAGGACTGCCAGAACTCGGCCTCTTCCCAGGCAGAGGGTCAGACGCCCATCCTTTGTGTTTGCTGGATGTCTCGACTCAGCAAATGAAGCCCTTCTCCAACTCTGCCTCTCAGTGCCACCCCATCCCATCACCAGTATCGGACAGGCCTTCCTTATCAGGCCCCATATCACCTCTGCCTTTTCCCTACACGCCACACCTACAAAGCCAACCGCTGCTGGCATAAATTCCTGTAAAAAGCTCACTGTTGATTTAGGTTGTTATCTGAAGTTGTACAACACTTTCATTCAACTGTTTGGGTAACTCCAAACACAAGGTCAGGACCAACTTACCCATTCAAAACCCTTCCAAGCCCCGAGCTTCACTCAGGCCTCCCTGTTTCTGCCCTGAACTGTCCTCATTCTGGAAACCTTTCACACATTCTTCCCTTCTCCTACTTCCTCCCTAGTCCTGAGGATCCTTTGAAAAAGCCCATAAGTACCCTTCATTCTCTCCCCCAGCACCTCATCTTCTTTGGGTCCTCAAAAACCTCAGACAGTAGGAGCCAGGTCTCCAGCTGGGCTGTCAAACATCAGCCCCCAACCTGCACCCCCACCTCCATCACGAACAAATCCTCTTCCTTGAGCAGCGTTTTTTCTGTTTGTTTTTCCATCAAAACCTTTTCATGGCTTCCTAACGTCCACAGCAAGTCTAGACTCTTCTGCCTGGCTTTTGAGGCCCCCCAGAATCTCCAAAGTCTCCCCCCGTAACCTGCAACTGTGTTTTATTCCCAAAGGCCAATGACATCATCTGGTCCCATTGTGTTTTGTGTCCTTTGTTCCTACTAGAACGTCCTTCCGCTCCCTCCTTGGCCCATGTATTCCATCCATCCTCCAAAACACAAAAAATCCATTCACTGCTCCTATCTGCTGGAAAAATTAGTATTTTCTTTTTAGTAACAGTCAAACCATGCCAAAAATGCTATGTCCAAACTCCCTTCGCATTCTATGGTCTTGGGGCCTGCAGGTTACATGCTGCTAAGAGCTGGATTTGGGAATCTAGTCTGGATAGATTAAAGGTTATGAAAGGAATCTTCAGGGTCTCCAAGAAGAAATTAAAACGTACAGGTTTAATCACGTTGTCATTTGTAGTTACGTCAGGTAAATGCATGAAAAACTAAATATAAATATTACAGCTTTTAACACTGGGATCCCAAAACAACAGGCTTAGGAAGATATTTTGAATCAGTTCTTATTAACTTAACTGCTGTTCATACTGGAATTTCTCTCCAGCAAGGAAAACAGAAAATTTTCTTGGAAAAAAATCTCCACTAGCTACACACAGACCTTATCATTCTTACCTTGCAAAGCGTAAGACATTGTCCCAACCCGCTTCACCATGTTTTGTTTGTCCTGGGGGGTGATCTTACTAGTTGCAACCAGTTTATCACTTTCTTTCACTTTTTCTATTGCTCCCTGTGAAATATAAAATGTGGTGGTATTAATAAAACAAATTTAAAAGGATTGGTCATTAGTTTAAAATGTAACAAAGCCAACATATTCTATAATTGTCTTGCTACTGAATAGGAATATGTCCCCACAAAATGAGAACATGAGGAACACATCTCACTGTAACTTCCTGTAAGTCGCTTGGAAACAAAAATGCTGCTGTTCCTGTAAAATATAGCTGAGCTGAACCCTACACTTTTAGGCTAAGCAAGTGAAAACTAAACGGCGCTCTTTATCTGTAATAGGAGTAAGCCATTGTCAGGAGAGTGGTACATGACTGGAAAACAGGCCCCAGCTTTAGGGAGTTGTTTGATCTGGGACAGTCTAGCATATACGCCTGGGCACTCCTGCAGAGTATTTCATAAGCTGGTGCCTCGCTGTGCTGATCATAAGCTTTACTGTGATTTCTGTAAGAAGCTCTGGACTAACTTCAAATTAATGCTGAGGTGGAAACAGCTGTAAAAGTTGCCAAACACTTCCCACCCTTGTGCCACTGCACGGCTCACGGGCGCTGTCTGGGAAGAACTCTACGCCTGTGTATAAATCAGGTTCCCCACCTATAACTCTCAAGGCAGGCACAAATTCCTACAACAAGCTACTGCTCTGAGGTTTTTTTTTTTCCTTTCTTGAGATTTTAATTTTTTTTTAATTTCCACCCACCCCCATTTACAGCAAGGTAACTGACAGATAACATTATATTAAAGTGTATAACATAATGAATTTGAGACATGTGTATAATGCAAAATGATTACTACCATAAGTATGTTAAGATCCATCACCTCAGTGAGTTATAAACCATTTTTTTCCTGTGATGAGAATTTTTAAGATCTACTCTCCCAGCAGTCCCACCTGTGGGTATATACCCAAAGAAAACAAAAACAGTGTCTCAAAATAAAACCCAAGCACATCACAACACCCTAGGGTACGACAGCCGATAAAACACCCACAGTAATGAGGTCTGAAAGAGAGAAAAATGAACCAGGATCAAAATCTGAAGACGCTCCAAACCAATCTTTATTTAGTTTTAAAAAAGAACCTTTATGATGGGAACTATATAGTTTTCCTTTCTATTAACGTAAACAAATAAAATCGACATTGACCATTCTGATCTTAATTGGGAGAGACTTTGTCAGGCTCGGGGACAGGACATCTGATTTCACCTGGACAGGAAAGGTCCTGGGAGGACTTGCCCACACAGTGTGCCGGGAGGGTCTCGCTGATGAGGGTAAGATTCCTGACACTGACTTGAACACCAGCTACCATGATAACTACGTCTGCGACCTGACCTAAGTGTGTCCATAAAGGAGTATCTATCATCCTTTTAGTTCCCTCCAAATAATCTTTCTACAGGATAGAAGAGACTCAACAACCACTCAGGCATCTAAATGTGACAGGACCTCACTATGTCAACCTGCCGAGCCGCTCCGGGTTTGGAGTGGAGCTCCTAATGGGGGTGGGGGTGGGGTGTGTGTGTGTGTGTTGGGGTGTGTGTGTGTGTGTGGGGGTGTGTGCACGTGCGTGTGACTGTGTGTGTTGTGTGTTTGTATGTCTATGTGCGTGTCTGTGTGTGTGTGGGGGAGTTTGTGTGTATGGGGTGGTGTGTATGTGTGTGTGTATATGTGTGTGTCTGTGTGTCTGTGTGTGTCTGTGGGAGTGTGGGTTTGTGTGTGTGTGTGCATGTGTTGTGTGTGTCTGTGTGCGTGTGTGTATGTATGGGGTGGTGTGTCTGTGTGTGTCAGTGTGTCTGGGTGTGTGGGTTTGTGCGTGGGGTATGTGTGTGTGTGTGCGTGTCTGTGTGTGTGCAAGTGTGTTTTGTGTATGTATGCATATGTATGTGGGTTTGTGTGTCTGCGCGCGTGTGTGCATGCGTGTCTGTGTGCAAGCGTGTTGTATGTGTGCAAGCGTGTTGTGTGTGTCTGTGTGTGCAAGCGTCTTTTGTGTGTATGTGTGTGTATGTGGGTTTG
>NW_024070188.1:81093695-81176520 GCF_014754425.2 Oryx dammah | reverse complement strand
TGTGTGTGCGCATGTGTCTGTGTGTGTGCAAGCACATTGTGTGTGTGTATGTTGTGTGTGTGTACGTGTGTGGCTGAAGGGCGAAGCTCCCGCAGGTGGCCCTGCCCCTGGGTCCTGACTCAGCCGGGACCTCGTCTGTGAACGCCTTGGATCAAGTTACCTTGTGAGCGCCAAGAATGTCAGGGAAGCAGCCCAGGAAGCCTTTATATTCATGATTACACTCCATCAGGAAATGGAGATCTTTCTTTGGCTGTAACAAGAAAGACTGGCTATTATTGGTGGAAGAATTCAGACAATAGAAGAGAAAAAACGGTTACGTTTAAGGGCTGTATCAGCTGAATCTGCCAGGCATGACACGAAGTTACCGAGTGTGAAGTAGTCAGCCTAGTTCTCCTGTAAGAAAATAATCCCCAAGAGTGCTATACTGTCATTGTAGGCTGTGAAAAAATAATAAAACTGTGGATTTTTAGGTTGGTTGGTAAAATTAGCTATTTTGAACTGACCCAAAAGACAACACTGTGAACAAAATTAAAAAAAAACTAGTTAACACCATATGTTTACACAGAGGCAAATAAGACGTTATAGCTTAACGTGTAAATTTTAGCAGAAAATTTAAAAATTGCTAAAAATCTGGTAATCATTAAAAGTGGCAATAAAATTTTCCATTTTTCTGTGATAATATTTAAAGTTTTGGTGTGCATGATTCTAAAAATTAATCTTTTTTTTTTTACAAGTATCAGGAGAGTAGTTAATGACCACATGAATGTATGGTTATTCAAATATGTATTTCAAGTTGTCATCTGCAAAAAAAAAAATTTTTTTTAATTTAAGGGTTTGAAACAACCTCGATGGTTAGTCCCCTTAAGGAAACATCATCTGTTATCTATGAACATAATTGAAATCAGGCTACTAAAGACTCCAATAAAAGCCAGGTGGCTACAGTGAAATCTGCCTGCCAGAAACCTGACCAGGGCTTTCTCTTTATTGGCTGTTGATCCTCAGCCCACTCCCAGGCAGGTGCTTCCACTGTTATTTACAGACCAGGAAACCCCTGCTCCGAGAGGCTGAGCAAGACTCCAAACAAGGACCAGAGTGAAGCTCTTCCCTGGACGTTCTAATCCCCTGGTGGCTGAGATGGATCCAGACCATCGGCACTGGGAGCTATTGAGGCTTCCTGGTGCTGAATTATCCCTTACTTTAGCTTGGCCTAAGAAATGCTACTACTCAGTGTAATTAATAAAGATGCAAGGGGACAGAAGAAAACAGCCATTTGGAAAGCTTGTCTTAAAACAGGTTTTAAATAAAACATGTGGACTAGGGAACATAAAATCTTAACTGGAACCATGTGCCTATGTTAATATACCTGTTCTGCCACAAGGCTGGCAATTTCTTCGTAAGTCTTTCCTGCTTCAGTTATCGCGTCATTGAGATCTGTTTCACCTGAGAATCAAGACAGTTATATGAGCGTTACAACTTATATTTCCTTTTCATTACTTCTAAAATTTTATTATAGCAAACTTCAAACTTTGCAAACTATACAACAGTAGAATGAATCCTCATCTACCCATCACCTGACTTCCCAACTAACAGCCTATGTCCAATCTTTCAGTCCCCTCCCTTCCTCTCACTTTTACTGGTCATTTAACACTTCATCCATACATTCTACCTAAAAGACAAGGGCTCTTTAGGAAATAGAGACAACCCCAATCTCACACCTAAGAAACGACCATTGGTCCTGATATAAACCGTCCAGCCAGTGTGCAGCTGGCTGGTGTCTCCAACCAAGCTGGCTGCTTGAGTCAGGATGCAAAGACCGTCCACGTGGCACAGAGCTGACATGTTTCCTACAGAGGTTCTTTCTCCTCTGTGTGTTTTTCTGGCAAATTTCCTTTGAGGACGTGTGGACAAAACCAGGCTATATGCCTTGGCCCACAGTCGGGTTCTGCTGAGTGAGTCTCGGTGGTGACAACACAGTCCTCTGTTTCCTGTATCGCCTAGATCTTTCATTTCAGTATGTATTTAGTATTTTAGGTTTGCAAATTGGTGCTATACTACTTATGTCACTGCTTCTTTATTAGCTGAAATACGTTTATAAAGACAAATTTTATCAGCTTTTTGGTTACCTTGAGGTATAGGGACAGGAAGAACAGGTTAAATGCTTCCTTCTTTTTACAGTTTTTCAGAATTATAAGTTGATTCTATTCCATCCTCCAAAGGTGACTGAGATTAACTTTTTAAGAATATCACCGCAAGTCTGGATTAAAGTTGATATGCTTCATTTCATAGCAATCATTATCTTCACTAAGCTCAAATTTTTGCTCCATAGGACAGTGGAAGGTTCTTCAGGTTGGCATCAGAGTTCTTTCCCTCTGAGCTCTGGATTATTTCAGGGAAACAATGTTTTGAAATCACCATGTGGGTGATGCTGGGAGTGCCTGGACTTGACAACTATTTCTAGGCCTAAGTGAACAGAGCCAAGTGTGTATCTGTTAATTCCAAATTTCTAGCTTATCTCCCCACCTTCCCCCTTTGGTAACAAGTTTTTTTTTTCCCCTACGTGTGTGAGTCTGTTTCTGTTTTGTAAATAAGTTCATTTTTATTGGGTTTTTAGATTCCACATGTGAATGGGATCATGATATTTGTCTTTCTCTGACTTCACGTAGTATGATAATCTCTAGGCCCATCCATGTTGCTGAAAATGGCATCATTTCATTCTTTTGTATGGCTGAATAATATTCCATTTATATAAATACCACATCCTCTTTATCCATTCACCTGTTGATGGACATTTAGTTGCTTCCATGTCCTGGCTATTGTAAAAAGGGCTGCTACGAACACTGGGGTGCCTGTGCCTTTTTGAATTAGGAATTTCATCTTTTCATAATTTTCAGATACATGCCCAGCAATGGGATTGCTGGATCATATGGTGGCTCTATATTTAGTTTTTTAAGGAACCCCTATACTGTTCTCCACGGTGGATGCATCAGTTTAAATCCCCACCAACAGCACAGGAGGGCTCCCTGCTCTCCACACCTCCTCCAGCATTTATTATTTGTATACTTTTTGATGACGGCCATTCTGAGTGGTGTGATACCTCACGGTCGTTTTGATCTGCATTTCTCTAATTAGCGATGTTGAGCACCTTTACAGGGCCTCTTGGCCACAAGATGCTTATCTTCCCAGACCTTGGGTTCCTCATCTACAAAAATGGGGGCCAGACCAACGAATCCTCAAAACTCCTGCCCAAGCTAAAAGTTTTAACACAATTCAGCCAGGCCAACAAGAAATATTCAAGTACGGGAGTCACAGGTCTTACATTTTGGTAAAAGACTAATTTCTTATACCTGGAAATACTTAGACATTGACCTCCAAAGATCTACCCTCCCTGGATATCAGAATAACGGCACGGTGACAGTACCAAGCCTATCATTTCTGTAAGTGATAGGACGTCCTCAAATTGAATAGGTGCCACTCACCTGGCAAATACTTTTTTTACTTCCTACCAGCTCCATATGCCAAATTAAGAAAACAAACCAAGATATAAAAGAAAACTGCTAACTTGCAAGTGTTGTCCATGGAAATGCAGGATGAACTCAAAATACCACAAGTGAGATATACAATATGGGATATGCTAAAAACAATGAGTTAGCAAGAGACATAAGGCAATATGAACTTGTTACTCAGTCAAGATTTTTCCCTCCAAATGTCCCTGATAAGATCTGGCTCGATAGTCAGACTCAGCTTCAGAGTTTGGCAGAGAAATGAAAGCAGGGCAGAGTGTCACACACCATACCCGCCTGCTTCACTAAGACCCAAGAGCTGAATCTGAGCACAGGAAAGGCAAAGACACCAGCCAGGAAATCCAACTATTACCACCCACCACTATTCTCAAATCTAATAGGTGAGGTGGCAGAAGTCCTCAGTGGAGCGGTGCAGCCAGTTTAAACGTCACTGACAGTGGTGCTTCACTGCAGTTACCGCTTGTCTGCAAGAACCTGAGGAGGCTGGTCTGGGGAGACACCCAGGGCCCAAAGAACAAATAAAGAAAGATGTACCTTGATAACCACTAGAGCTGAAGACTGTGGCTAAGCTCTGCAAGGCCTTCCCTATCTTCTGATACTCCTTGGGTAATGCTGAAAGAGAAAAAAGTCATTCACTAAATGGAGCAAAATAAAATGATCCAACTATTTTCTCAAAGTATTTTTATAGTAAATCTGAAATGATTCAAAATAGTCTATATTCTTTAACAGAATATCAATACAGACGAACTGTTGTTAGAGATTAATTTTTTTCTTCAATTTTTAATTAATCAATTTTTCAATAATTAGTGGACACTATTATTATGAACACCACCACCAGCGCCCACACTCTCATTCACTGGATGAAATCAAAATGAACCGGAAGCTCATTCAGAAGATGATTTCTAGGTTTGAGTCCTTTCGTGTGTATAACACCAACTTGATCATCACAACCACCCCTCTACCAATGCGGATGCACCATCACCCCTTCCTGGGTTAGGAAAGAGGGGGTCACGGGGCTAGTAAGTGGTGGATCTGGTGCCTGTTATTCCTAATCCGCTGCTTCTCCCACTCTGCCATGTACCTATGAGTGACATTTACAAAACAAAACACGACCAAAAGCAACGGGGTGTGGAGAAAAACGGCAGTGGAACCTCACAGCACCAGGGAGGAGGGATTTTAGCTTTCTCATCTGTGTAAGAATAAGATTAATTAAATCATCTCCAGTGCTCCTCTAGTGCTAAATCCTAGGCTTCTAGGATCACTCTGGAGAACTCTCCAGAGAAGAGTCTTTGTATCTTGGGCTACTTTTATTTGCAATCTGTACACAGTTTCCTGAAACACATCTGCTGTCTTCAAAATAAACCATTACTTGCATTTAAAGAGACTATGCTATTAATAAAGAAAAATGATTCAAACATTTCTTTTAAAAAAATTCCAGGACAGAGAAATTTGACAAACGGTCTACAAGCTGTAAGATACAGGAAACACAAATTCAGATTACATTAGCTTGGTTAATTTTAATAAATTGTTCACCCTTTGGTAACTCAGTTTTTGCCTTTACACGGGGGATTAAAAACTCTTTTGTGAGAGGAAAGACACTATGGTTGAATCAAATTCTAAACAAAACACTTCAACCTCCTGTCCCCTAAAATAGAGCAGCCTAATGCTATTACTATTTCCTAATTTTGGTCTGTGGATTTTACAGGACATGGAGTTGACCAGATGTTAGACATATGGGATTTGATTCTTTAATAGAAGCCATGATCCTAGATTTTTGTGATATCCTTATAAATTTTAAGATTTGCACTCCTTTAAATTTTTCTTTAAAAAGGGGAAACAGCTGAATTTAGTTATTATTTTAAAAATTAAATTATTTATTTACATTTTAGAGAAGTATCTCTCCCTTTTTTGCTCACGAGTTATTCCCTGTGACCAAAGGCCTGAAACAGATTTCGTTTTCTGATGCTGCATCTGTATAGGTCATATTTTCAGGCTCAGTTCTATTTCCAGTATTTCTCTACCATGGGAAAGGAGCCAGTGTTATTACTCCTGGTGTCTGCCCCTCCAGCATGAACAGCTGGTAGATGACAATGGTTCCGTTGATATAAAATATCACGTCAATGGTGGAGGGCCATTGTAAGGCCTGTCTTTTCCTGCAAAGGGCCAGACAGGAAACATTTTAGGCTTTGTTGGGCTGCAGGTTTCTGCTGAAAGTACTCAACTTGGCCACCCTTCACACCACAGCAGCCAAGGCATGACCCCCACAGCTGACACTGGACCGTGCTTCTCTCCTTGGCTGTTGGACGGCAGAGCGGCCCGATCTGGGAGATACGGGAAGACAGCCCAGTGGACAGAGGGCAGGGAGGGCACAGCACAGCAGGCAGAGAGCAGAGCAGATGGCGGCACTTGTGCTTGGGGCTGCCTCAGGCCCTGGGCTTTCTACCACCACCCGCCACCAGGCTTTCCTAAAATTAGAGCTTAGTCAAACACACAACTCACTAAAGGGATGACTATTAAAAGTAAGATCCTGAGATTAAAAATAACCATGGGCAGTTTCTCTGCGGGCAGAAAGGATGACTCTTCCATAGATGACAAACCCCACATAACTGGAAATATTTAAGTGAACGGGATGCTTTTTTACGGGGGTTCTTGAACTGGCTTTGCTCAAGCCAGTTTTCTGTGCTGCAACAAGGGCTGGAAAGTGAGGCTCCTTAGAGCATGCTCACTGAGCGTGTCTCTGCCTGCGGGGGCCTGGTGCCCAGGAGGACACCGGGGACGGCACTTACGTCCTGTGCACCGCTTCCAGTGCTCCTGCCCCACGTTTAGCAGCTCCTTCACGCCATCATCCATGGCTTTGGTGAACTTGCCGACGGCATCACACTTCTGCTCTCTGCAGGGCAAAAACACGAGGAGGTTGTGTCCCTGACTTCACTACCCTATGTCCAGACAGTGTGAGGTGTAAGCGGAGGAAGGTCCACCGTGCTCAGGGGAGCTCACAACAAGCCTGACCACAGGTACTTGTGCACCTAGCAACTGTGATGCAACTAAATTAGTCTTAAAAACCGGCTGGATTCAGCTTTGGAAAGAACTGCTTCAACATCTGCCACTTATATTTTAATTCTGCTTCCTTTCGCCCTCCAATTCCTTGTGAATTCTAACGAAAACTGTTCTGAAGTAAATAAAATCGTTTCTTGAACATCTCACTGAATGAAGTTCAATCACTGCAGGTACTGGTGACTCTATAGTATGGGTTGCTAATGGTAGTTGTTCACTCATTCCAACAAATACTGAAATGAATCAGAGAAAATAAACCTACGCACACAGCATTGAAGTGACACAGAAGATACCAGTTCCTTCAGGATTAAAAAGCTTTTCCTGACTTGAAAAAAATTATCACGATATACTTTTAAATGAAAGAGGAGGTTATAATAGAGACTGCATAATGCGAGGTCACTTTTGTTTACACAACCATTTTCCCTTAGGGTTTGGAAGAACACAGACCTAAGTCAACATATTAAAACTGATTTTCTCTCCGCATAGTTAGAAGACTGTCTATATACCGGGTAAAACATAAGGAATGGTTATACATTAAGAAAAAAGGCTGCTTTAAACTATTACTATGAACACACACAAGATTTTTTATGAGTCTTTATACAGAAAAGGAACTACTCCAGACTTTCAACCAAGCCCACATTAAAAAGATGACAAGATTGAAAACAAGAGGTCAAAAAAACTCTGGACAAACAGGCCTGAGATTGCTCTCTTCAAGGCTATGTTCAAAGAGATTTCTGGCCCGTGGACTCATCTGTGGGTGTCAGCTGGCTCGGTGCCACGCCATGTCATCATGCTTTGTTGTTAATAACTACTAACCACTGTGTCAACTATGAAATCACTGACTTCAAGGTAAAAAGGAAGCGGACTTTAACTGATGTTATGGTTAGAAAGACAGTGTTTCAAGTACAAGCGATGCTCTCCTTGACTTCTGACTACAAACCCCACTCATTTCACACCCTTTCGTCTGATGATGTGAATTCCAGGTGTGGTCAGATGGGCCAAGGCCTGCGAGCGGAGGAGGCAGGCTTGGTTGGGGAAGCAGGGGAGGCTGGCAGGGTCTCTTACATTTCTATTAAGTCCAGGTCAGGTGCCTCTGGCTCCATGGTGGAGAATATCATAACTCCCACCAGCTCATCTTTCTCAGCCTTCCTCTTCCCGGTTTTCCATTCCTGTAAAGAGGAACATTATGACGTTAAGGTGGGGAGCGGAGCCAAACAGCTGTTTCAAAATCCCGTCCTAGCGTCGGCTCACTGACCGTCTTTATCCTTCTAACTTTTGGGAGGCAGTGCCCATGCCATCTCCCTCTGCACCCCTGCATCTCCAACTCCATCCCGCACGTGAACGGTGTGAACGGTGCTGCTGTGCAAAATGGTCCTTAAGAGCCCAAATCCTTTTGGAGTGAGGTGAGCCAGGACTTCTCCTTTCCCGAAGCCCACCCACCCATACAAACACACCCTGGGAGCCTGACAAAGCACCTCAAAATTGTAGGTTGTTCTCTTGAAAATATTAAAGCCTTTCTAAATGTAAGATAGGAACCAATATTATAAAGTATTAAAATGTTATTACAAGTTATGTATATACACACACACACACACAGAAAAGTGCCCGAAGCAAAAATACTCCGTATAACAAATTCTCATACAATGAATTCCTGTGTAACTACTTCCAAGGGCAAGAGAGAGGAGGGAGCTGGACTTCCGGAAGCCCCCTTCTCGTCCCTTCCCCTTCCCTCCCCTCCAGGGGTAACCATGACCCACCCACTCTTTTATGGTTTTCAGTTCCTCGTTTCCTCACGTCATACAGTTTCACCACTGAAGTCCCTACACCATGGTTTTGCTACGTCTCTGAACTCGCTAAGAACCCAACACTTGGCATTCTTTTGTGTCTGGCCTTAGCTGCTCAACCTATGCTGAGAAGTTACACGCACACTGTTGTTACAGCTGGAGTTCACTCATTTCATGGCTGTATAATATTCCTGAGAGTGACTCTTGCCCAGTTTATTTACCCCACTCTACTATAGGCAGCCATCAGTGGCCCTGGTGAGGTATGGATAAAGCTGCTGTGTACACACCTCCTGGTGCATGTGTGCACGCACTTCTGTAGGGATATAACCAGGTGTGGAAAGTTATTCAAGTAGATAATGCCAAACTGTTTTCCAAACTGGTCTCACCAGCTTTCATACCCACCAGCAGTGAGTTTCAGAAGCTCCTTATCTCACCAAGACGACACATGGTATCCTTGGTCTTTCTAATTTTAGCCTTCTGGTAAGTTTATTCATTGTGGTTTTAATTTGCATTTCTTATTACTCCTAAGATTAAGTGCTTTTCTTTACACTCACTGATGACCCAGATATTTTCTTTTGTGAGTTGTTCAGTAGCTCAGTTGTGTCTAACTCTTTGTGACTCCATTGACTGCAGCATGCCAGGCTTCCCTGTCCATCACCAACTCCCAGAGCTTGCTCAAACTCATGTCCATCAAGTTGGTGATACCATCCAACCATCTCATCCTATCCTCCCTTCTCCTCTTGCCCTCAATCTCTCCCAGCATCAGGGTCTTTTCCAATGAGTCGGCTCTTCACATCAGGTGGCCAAAGTATTGTAGTTTCAGCTTTAGCATCAGTCCTTCCAGTGAATATTCCGAATTGATTTTCTTTAGGATTGACTGGTTTGATCTCCTTGCTGTGCAAGGGACTCTCACAAGTCTTCTCCACAGTTTGAAAGCATCAATTCTTCAGCGTTCTGCCTTTCCTATTGTCCAGTTCTCACATCTATTCATGATTATTGGAAAAACTATAGCTTTGACTAGACAGACCTTTGTAAGCCAACTAATGTCTCCGCTTTTTAATATGCTTCCTAGGTTTGTCACAGCTTTTCTTCCAAGGAGCAAACAACTTTTAATTTCATGGCTGCAGTTACCACCTGCGGTGATTTTGGAGCCCGAGAGTCTGTTTCCATTGTTTCTCCATCTGTTTGCCATGAAGTGATCAGACCAGATGCATCATCTAAGCCATGATCTTAGTTTTCTGAATGTTGAGTTTTAAGCCAGCTTTGTGAGGGACATTACCAAATCTCCCATTTGTCTACTGGTTTATCTTTCTTATCAATTTGTATGGGTTTTCCCATATTCTAAAATCCAGCTCTTTGTTGGCTATACACGTTCATATCTTCGACTTGTTTTTCCTTTGTAATGACTCTGATAAACCACAGTTCTTTTTTTTTAGTCAAATTGGTCAGTCTCTTCCTGTATGTGTCTTATTTTAGAAATCCTTCCCTACCCTTAGGGGTATGAAGATTTTCTCCTGCGTTACCTTTTAGAACCTTTATTGTGTTGTCTTTCACATTTAAACTTGTAAACCATCAGAAATTAATTTTTTTTAGACTCAATACAGTGGAAACTTTCAACTGGATAAAAGGAGAAAGAAAAATATTTTAATAAACCCCTATAGATCCAACTTCAAAAATTATCAACTTTTCACCAAACTTGTTTTATCTGGTCTCCTCCATCCTACTTTTATTTCTTGTTTATTTTAATGGAAATCTCAGATATAATATCATTTCACCTATAAATACTTTACTATGTATCTTTAACAGATAAGGGCCATGTCTTAGAAACATTACCAAAATACCAACATCAAACCTAAGAAAATCAACAGCTTGTTGTAAGGCAGTGATCATGTTTATTTTTCCCAGAGACACCATCCAACGGAGATGCCATCCAACGGAGCACCACTGATAGAAAAGACTGCCCATCCCCCCCGTCCTCAGAACCATTCTTGTCATAAATCAAGGGCCCATTCTATTCTACTATCTGCTTTAAAAATATTTTAGCTTTATAATGAGTCTCAACATCCAGAAAAGTTTTCCTCCCATTTCATCTTCATTTTAAAAAGTATCTTGGCTATTCTTGGAGCTTACATTTTCTATGGAGAACATCTTTTCAGTTCTTCAACTCATAAAACATGGTGCTGGAACACTTATTCAGGTCTTCTTTTTATTTCTCTCAGCAGTGTTTCATGGATTTTAATGTAGATTTACATTTTTCTGTAGGTTCTTTTGGGTGTTCTATGTCCAACCATCTATATGAGCTACTGTTGCCCAGAGAATCACAATTTTTAATAATTTTCTAATTTTATACTGTCATTTAGCAGGTGAGGAAACTGTGGCCCAATGAAATTAATGTTTGGGTCAAGGTCATGGAGGTAGTCAGAAGCAGAGCCAAGACTAAAACCAAGGGCCCTGGCTCCAAGTTCTTTCTTGTTTCTCTTGTATCAAAAAAAAAAGCCTATAATTTGCATAAAGCACAACCTTTAGAAATGCTTCCTGTTTTCTTGTTTGTTTTGGGGCCATGCCACGCAGCTGATGGTATGTCAGTTCCCCAACCAGGAATTGAACCCAGGCCCTCGCCAGTAAGAGCGTGGAATCTAACCACTGAACTGCCAAGGAATTCTCTAGAAATGCTGCCTCAACAGAATCCTAGACAGATCAAACAAGCCCTTGTTAAAATCCTGTGCACCAACAGCAGTAAGGCACCAACTTGGAGGAGATTCCACATAATTTTTTTAACTGCTATATATTACATTTTGACATGTAAGCATTCATTCTGAAATGCAAAAAGACTACAAATATTTAAATGGAATGATCTCTAACCTACAAATTACACTAAGCATGACCAAACAAATGACTGCATGCAATGGAAGACTAAGGAGACACACAGCTATTTCCAGAGCAGACAACAATGGTGAGATGACAAGCAGCCGATTTCTTCTTGATTTTCAACTGAGAACAGTGACTGCAGACAGGATGACTGCCCACGGGGCAGAGGCAGACCTGGACAGACAACAGTTCTGGACAAACAAGGTGGCTTTGACAAAGCAGCTTCACTTCTGAATCTACTTTTCATTACACTATTTACACTGTAAGGTCAAGATATGATCCTAGGAAATCATTCACATGATTCCCCTAACTTCACGCTGAAAATATCCTACACAGCTCAGCGTCTATCCTATATTCAACAGCACTGAGGAAAAAGCCCCGCATCCTATCACATCCCTCACCCAGTCCTCACTGGGGCAGTTGGTTCCTGGTGTGCAGAAAACCATTCTGACAAACTCCTTGCTCACATGCTGTGACTACTTTACTATTACTTAGAAATAACCAACTAATCAACATGATTTAACTTCCTTGGTATGAATGTGACAATTCTCAATATCCTCTAAGATTATAATAAAATGTCCTACCTTCTCATCTCGGAAATTTAGAAACTGCTGGAAGACCTCACTCTCTGAGATTACCGGGTGACGGCACATCCTGGTCATCCAGGCCTGAAGCCGCTCCATGCGCATTTTGATAAACTCTTCTTCAAAGCGACCTGCAAGAGACACGCCAAGAGTGCTGTGTGACTCTGCCTGAGAGGAATCACCTCTTACCTGTTACCCAGGTGGAAAGGCTGTTCAAACGGCTACCAGCAGAGAGTTACTCAGTAAAAGGTAAACCATGGTAATTTTTCAACAACCTAAAAACAAGCAACACAGTGGATGTTCAAAGGCCAAGAAGAAAGGTACTCCACAAATCCAAAAGCAAATTTTATCTCAATATGAAAAACTTTCTCTTTCTTATAAACTAACATGCCAGTGCCTGTATGATCATATGAAGCCTTACAGGCAAGAAAGGGGTTATAATATGGAAATTAATAAGCAATTTAGAATTAAATTCAGTATTATGAAAAGTAACACAAACTAGTTTTTTTTCCTGTTTTGCTTTTTCAACTACTTAAATGAAAAATAGAAAAAGCAATTTTTCCATAAATGCAATAATGAAAGCTGCTATCACAGAACTTAAGGCCATCATAAAACAAGGGCTTAATGGGTGATATTTCTGTTTTAAAAGTAGAAAATCAGTTTAACAAACGTTACATACCAAACATCAAGTGAACATAGAATTTTTATAAGCCTAATAAAATCACTATCAGTTAAAAGGTTTCTGGAGATGGAAATTCTCGCTAGGTGAGTTTGACAATAGCTAATCCTAGAAAGTGAAGAGGAACTAAAAAGTCTCTTGATGAAAGTAAAAGAGGAGAGCAAAAAAGTTGGCTTAAAGGTCAACATTCAGAAAACTAAGATCATGGCATCTGGTCCCATCACTTTATGGGAAACAGATGGGGAAACAGTGTCAGAGTTTATTTTGGGGGGCTCCAAAATCACTGCAGATGGTGACTGCAGCCATGAAATTAAAAGACGCTTACTCCTTGGAAGAAAACTTATGACCAACCTAGATAGCAATATTCAAAAGCAGGGACATTACTTTGCCGACTAAGGTCCATCTAGTCAAGGCTATGGTTTTTCCGGTGGTCATGTATGGATGTAAGAGTTGGACTGTGAAGAAAGCTGAGCACCGAAGAATTGATGTTTTTGAACTGTGGTGTTGGAGAAGACTCTTGAGAGTCCGTTGGACTGCAAGGAGATCCAACCAGTCCATCCTAAAGGAGATCAGCCCTGGGTGTTCTCTGGAAGGAATGATGCTAAAGGTGAAACTCCAGTACTTTGGCCACCTCATGCAAACAGCTGACTCATTGGAAAAGACTCTGATGCTGGGAGGGATTGGGGGCAGGAGGAGAAGGGGACGACAGAGGATGAGATGGCTGGATGGCATCACCGACTCAACGGACGTGAGTATGAGTGAACTCTGGGAGATGGTGATGAACAGGGAGGCCTGGTGTACTGTGATTCACGGGGTCGCAAAGAGTCGGACATGACTGAGCAACTGAACTGAACTGAATCCTAGTCCTAAAAAGCAACTAAAAAGCCAAACAAAAGCCACAAAAACTAAGTGCTGTAGAAATCAACCAGAGGCACACAGCCTGTTAGAAGTGTTTATGCTCCCAAACTGCTGACCTTCAGGCCAGAAGAGGGGATTCCGGGGTGCTCTGGCCTGGGACTGCACCCCATCTCTGTACTCGATTCTATTTTCTTTACCATAGAATCCACCCTATGAAAGTCTTACATATTAATCTATGAAAATATGTGCAGAATCCGTATGCTGAAACATATAAAACATGAAAATCAAATAAGACACATGTAAGTTCTTGCACTGGAACACTACACATTAGGATTTCAATTCTCAGAGGCTGACCAGGCAGCTGGGACTGACCCAACAGGGTTTTCCTTGCCAGCGAACCGTGCAGAGCAGCTGCCGGTCGGCTGTCTTCTCTTCACCATGGCTGCTTCTGATATCCAGGTGAAGGAGCTAGAGAACCATGCCTCAGGCCAGGCTTTTGAGCTGATTCTCAGCCTGTGACCAAAAGAATCTGTCCCCTTTCCCCTCCTAAGGGGAAGGATCTTTCCCTGGAAGAAATTCAGAAGAGATTAGAAGCTGCAAAAGAAAAATCCAAGTCCCATGAAGTTGAGGTCTTGAAGCAGCTAGCTGAGAAAAGAGAGCACGAGAAAGTGCTTCAGAAAGGGACAGAGGAGAACAACGTCAGGAAAATGGCGGAAAAGAAGCTGACCCGAGAGACGGAAGCCGCGAAGAGAACCGAGGGCAAGTGGCTGCCAAACCGGAGCGTTTGCGAGAGGAGGACGAGCACACTGCGGAACGGTGGGAGAACAAAGGACCCAAACACCCTGCAGACGAGACTGGAGCCGACTCGTCTGTTCTGAGAACTGGCTTCCTCCCCCTCCCCTTCCTAAATATCCACAGGCTGTACTGGCCAGTGTCATTTTACTTTTGCCCTCCTGACAAATACTCCACAAGCTGACGTGGGACTGTATAGGTAGATCCAGATGGTATGATGCTGGTTTAGCGGCTAAAGCGGGGAGAAAGGGAAAAGCGCTCACTCTTTTTCTGAAGTGCTGAAGCCTTTCTAATGCGCCTATGTTTCTGGCGTCTTTCCTACTTCAGTATACCTGGTGGGCTGCGTTAATGGCTAGTACTGTACTGGCTCCATGAAAACATTTCTGTGAAAAGAGTATGTAGTGGCTTCTTTCAAATTGTTAGATGCTGAATATCTGCTCACTTTTAAATCCCAATTCTGTCCGGATCTTATAGACGCTACTGTACTTGAATGGTTAATAAAACTGCACAGTGCTGTTGGTGGCAGTAGAAAAAAAAAAAGATTTCAGTTCTCCCAAAATTGGTCTACAGAATTAATGCAATTCCAATAAAAACCCTAGCATGATTGTTTATAGGTATCTGACTATAAAAGAATCATGCTGACTCTTAAAATTTACATGGAAAGGCAAAAGAAAAAGAATAGCTAAAAACAATTTTGAAACAGAACCAAGCTGGAGGATTTATATACCTGACTTCAAGACTTTCTATATTATAAGGCTACAATACCCAAGATGGTGTGGTATTGGCAAAAGGACAGACACATAAATCAATGGAACTGAATAGAGTCCAGAAATAAACCTGTGCAAATATGCTTAATTGATTTTTTGACAAAAATGCAAAGGAAACTCAACAGAGAAAGGATACTCTCTTCAACAGACAGTCCAAGAACCACTAGATGACCAGATTTATAACATAAACCTCCACCACCTCACACTTTATACAAACCTTAACCCAAAATAAACCCTAGACCTAGATGTCAAACTGAAGACTACAAAACTAGACCCCCCTCCTGTATATTAAAACACTTCAAATTCTGCACGTACTAGGAGCAGAGACTAATACGTACTGCAGAAACTTGGACACTGTGCAGACGATGACCCACCTCACGGACAGAAGAGACCCTGGAAGTCAGCACTGAACTAAGGGCTGTACTGAACTCCGCGTTATGAGCAAGTCAACTATACAAGAGTTTATAACCTACTCATCGGTTGGAATTAATTAAATAGTCATTCTTATTTTTCCTAAAATCTTTTTCTGACACAGATGGTCTATTTACAAACTGGGACTTCAGCTATTATCTTGATCTTGTGAGGATATGCTTATCAGGTTCCAGAGAATTAAGAAAAAGGAGAGGAGAGATTTCCATCTGCCCATTTCCTATGACCCTGACCTAGGTTTTCATGAAGTATGTTAATATACCAGTTTGGCCCCCAGAAATAAAATCAGATTCATTCAATGTTATTCCATAAAGAATAAAATCCATAAACAAATTAGAAAAATCTCAGCTCTAAGCTTTCCATGGATGGATTATCGAGTGCACAGAAACGTCATGACATCATCTACTTGGTATTCCTTTTTCTCCTCTCCAGGATTTAAGGGAAGGGCGTTCATACAATAATGATGCTGTGGGCATCTCAGGCAGGACGCAGACGAGAGAAGGGGAAACAGAGCGGCTCTGTGCCTCCCGGTTTCCTCGGCACGCGGCCCAGTCAGGGAATCAAAGCCCAACTTTGTTCGGACTGAGGGGCTGTTGCTTCTGTGCTTTTCTCTGACATCCCCTGGCTTCAGGCCTGACCTTTTTTTTTTTTAAAAAAAAAAAAAAAAAGAACCTTACTATGGGAGAACCATGACTCCATGATGCTTTAGGATAGGCCATGGGTTATCTGATCCAAATAAACAGTGTATTAAAACTGAAAAAAATAAGAGAACCCCCCCCCAACTCTAAGATAGTTCATTAATCCATTTATTTCAATACCATGGAGAACATATTATGCTAACTAAGTTGATAAAAGAGAGTTTAAAATTCAAACTTGAAACTGTGGAGAAAGGCAGAACCCAAGTTTTCATGGAAAGAAATCTAAATTTTTAGAAAGAGAGCTATGATTAAAACAATATGGACAGAAAGGAGGGACAGTGAGGATACACAGTGGGCGCAGGACGGGGGTGGGTGACACGTCTGAGTGGGAGGAAGCAGCCACGCACCCAACCTGCCACCTGGCTCCTCGAGGGGCTGCCTGGGTGTCAGCCCCGGGACGGCAAGGCAAGCCTACTCCTCCATTCTGCTAAGACAATGTGAAAATTTTGAAGTTTTCCCCCCCAAATCAAAATCAAACAAATTTCTTTAAAAACGGTTTCCATCTCTTCAAAACATTTCAGAGAAGCATACACAGTGCACAAAGCGAAGCACAAAGCCACGCTTATCCCAAGGTCACTGGTTCTAGCTGAGGATAGTTAGTCCACATCTCACGGCGTGAGCTCTGGAATCACATCACATCCCTTCTCAGCACTTCTGAGTGGCACCTGTGCATGTCTGAGCTGAGTGTGCCCGTGTGTGAGGGGCCAGGGCACACGTGACGCCTGGCACATTGGGACCAACCTCCCTGCCACCTGAGCGGGCCGTGCCCTGGGCTGGGGCAGCCCCCAGGCCCTCTCTTGTCTCTTTATCTCACTCCTGCTGAGTGAGGACCAAATCCTCTCCCAACTCCCAGGCCTCTGGAGGACCCCTGTCTGTTCCTCTTGCACCATTCCAGCTCCCAGCTTTCAAGTCTTACTCTCATCTTTGATCCTTTTCTCTCTCTCTCTACTTAAGAGTTTCATGTATTGCAATATTTTCTAGCTAGACATGGAGACTCTAATCTCTATGTGAAGTTCAGCTTCTTTACAAACTTTTATTCCAAGACAAACACACTGACTCCTAAGTACTAACATTCCAGTTTTTAGATTAGGCAAAAGGGTTAAAAAAAAAAAAATCACTGATCGTTCTCAGAACAGACATAGGAAAAAACACTCTCCGACTGCACATTTACAAGGGGCTCTGGTAGCACTGTGGATTATTTACTAGGAGATTACTTGGGGGTGGCGGTGGGGGGGGGTGGAAATGACATTTAAATAAATAAGGGAGAGGGTGATTGTTAATGATAAATAAAAATATTTAAATATCAGTAATCACCAAAACAACTGAGTAGAAAACTTGGTAACTTTCTACATTAACACTTGGAAGCTCTGTGGTGTCTACATCTGGTATTTACAGACTTGTGATGAAAATGACAGGGGGTTGCCAGGCAATGCGGTGTTAAAAGAACCCGTCTGGCAATGCAGGCGATGCAAGAGACATGGGTTTGATCCCTGGATTGGGAAGATCCCCTGGAGGAGGAAATGGTAATCTGCTCCAGTATTCTTGCCTGGGAAACGCCATGGACAGAGAAGCCGGCAGACTACAGTCCACGGGGTTCCAAGGAGTCCGACAGGACTGAGCACAGCACCACCAACGAAAATGACACAGCTGGAGCGTGTGATGCGTTTACATTATTTGGGTCATCCATTTTAATTTCCACCTTAGACTATTAGAATTATTCCTGTTTTTCCCAGGTGTCATTTTTCACATATAAAAAAGGCATATATTTCTCTTATAGGAAAGGGTTAGCAATAAAGACACTGGGACTGGAAAAGCTGTAGCAGCAAAGACACAGTGACTTCGTCAGAATCCAAGATGCACACGTGCGCAGGGAGTCGGCACAAAAGTTTGACACCCTTTGTTAGGTGTCTAGGCAACTTTCAAATATGTGAACTGTGTGTGTGTGTGTATCTATATATGTATTTATGGCTGCAGGTAGCTGCTGTGTGTGTGTGTGTGTGTGTATCTATATATGTATTTATAGCTGCAGTTAGCTGCTGTGTGTGTGTGTGTACCTATATATGTATTTATGGCTGCAGTTAGCTGCTGTGTGTGTATGTATCTATATATGTATCCTGTGTGTATGTATCTATATGTATTTACGGCTGCAGTTAGCTGCTGT
This sequence comes from Oryx dammah, assembly GCF_014754425.2. Classification (NCBI taxonomy): domain Eukaryota; kingdom Metazoa; phylum Chordata; class Mammalia; order Artiodactyla; family Bovidae; genus Oryx; species Oryx dammah. The sequence goes on along the minus strand of NW_024070188.1, from coordinate 81,158,325 downwards.
GTGTGTGTGTGTGTGTGTGTGTGTGTGCGTGTGTGCGTGCATGTGTGTGTGTGTGTGTATCTATATGTATTTACGGCTGCAGTTAGCTGCTGTTCCCAGACCCCCACAGCTTGCTCCACTGGAGGCTAGAAAGCACCACTCCTGATCGATGTTGGAATACTCTAACTGGAGTCTTTTCACTTGTGGCCTTGAGTTCTGTCACACATACCCACTCACCTGTGACTTGCTTATCTGGAAGAGACGGGATTGGAATGGCTGACCCAAACTTAACCAGTAGACGCTCATATAACCAGTCAAAGTGTTTATACCTGTGGTTTACTGATCGATTAGTGTTCTACAAGAGAAGGAAAGAGAAAAAAAGTTACCAATATCAACTATAGAAAATGAAGAAAAAAGCAAGCCATTCCTAGTGATGTAAGCACGGTTCTGTTTTGATAACTCGGATACTTACGGTAGGGGTTAACTGATACTCAATGTAGCTCTTCAGACCGTACATTTTGGAGCCTTTCCTGGGATCTGCTACCACACAGTCAAATGTAGAGGCAGGGTAAACCCACATTGGGCCATAATCTCCAACCTACACATTGCAGGGAGAGGTGGAAAATCAGTTAACATGATTGATATAAATCATCAAATGATTCTTTTTAGGGCTGGAAGTCCTTAGGAGAGTCATTCTTGCTCTTCTTTGAGAAATTATCTACATAAATGCTCTCTGTTCTTACTAAGGTTCTATTTGAAAAACACACTTAATTGAGAGGCCCTTCTGCTCCCGTGTGGGCATCTTAGGCCACAGAGAGGGGCTGAGCTGCCTTTCCTGGAGAGGATGCTGGGCAGGACACAATCTCTCTCCAGTCTAGCTATCCCAGTTTTATGTAATGAAGGGCTAGCTTTTAAAAATTTCAGATCTACTGCAGACTAATAGCTCTGTGAAAAATAAAACGACACACTTGGCTGTCTCAGCAATGCCAAACTGCCATCAAACTTCCTCAATACTTACTCTCATCTTCTGTATGCCCTAATTCTTTTTCAAGTTGAAAGGAGGAAACAGTGAGGTGAGGTATGAAAGTTCAGAGGCTACTAGGTCAGGACGGTGACTGGAGCCTAGAGAGCTTTAATAAGGGACTAAAGGTCTCTGACAACAAGTGCTTAGTAGTATGATTCTCCAAGAGGGACCCAGATCCAGAAAACCCTCCTGAAGCTGCAGGGCAGGAGACTTTGAGAGGAGCTTTGGGGAACTTCCCTCAGTGACGGGGCCCAAGAGAGGAGACTCTGACCAACCAGGGCCCAACATCCATGAGGTCATTACTCTACTAGTGGGTAGGGATGCTACACCTTAAAACCAAAGGACCAGGTCTCTGCTTTTTCTTGGTTTTCTGAAGCCTCTATGGCTTTCCTCACTTCCTTTTCCACACAAGAAGCCCACACAGGCAGGCCTGCCTAAAATATGTGGGACAACTCAAATGCTGGGGTCCTTTGGCTCTGTTCCAACATCTCACACTTATGACAAAGTCCCATGCTTATGAGAATCTGAGGGGCAGGGGGGCCATGGGTTCTTGACTCTGTGGAGTTTTAAATTTAATGAAAAGAACAGGATACATGTTAAGTATTTACAAAAACATCTGAAGAAAAAAGAAATCTTTAACCTAACCATTCAGAAAATAATCACCCCAAGTTTGCTTTCAGGGAAGAAGGATTAAAGGGCTCTTGTCACAGCTCTTCTCTCTGGAGTTTTCCAGGATTTCAAGCATTCCAAAGAAGTAGGAACAAGTAATATGAAAAATACAAGGTCTTTCTTGCAATATTATTGAGTTTCCTAGGACCCAAAGATTATAGAATAAGACTAGATTATTTTCTCCTTATTTGAGTTCATGGTGATTACAGTCAAAGCCTGTTGTCCTCCTGCCCTACTCACAGCTTACAGTTACGTGACTAAATCAACAGGGTCAGAAGATAGCTATTTCTTTTCTAAAATTTTATCTGGAAATATACAGCTAGGTAACACTTAGAAAATCTATCCACAGTCAACATGTGGGTGAAACCATGGAGCCTGTGTCATCTTATAAGCAAGCCATTCAAAGATGGATGTTCTGAACGATGTCACTACCTACCAGCTTTCATTTGCTAGGTCCTTACCACAAACTGGACAACTGATTTAATGAAAGAAAACTATTACCAACACAGAGGAAAAGGGAACTTATTCTGATAACATACATGTACTCTGCCAAGGTAGAAACCTAAGTATTTGAATTGCATTTAGTAGCTAAATATGTTTGGCTAGTAGAAAAACAACATGTAAGAGGTAACTTCAAGACACTTCAGAAAAAGAAATACTATGGTCATTTGTTCAATTACTGGTAGTCTGAAAAGGTAAAAATAAAGAATGCCTAGGCAATAATGGACATTAATTTATGCTCTTTTTAATACTCTTAATATATTGTCAGTTACTTACCTGAAGCATTAAATGTGTTTAAGAATACTTTCTAAATGACTAATAACCTTTTTAAAGATACTATACAAGAGCTTAATTAGAAACAAAGCAAAAAATAAAAAATAAACAAACTTACAATGATCGGAATTTTCTCTTTGGGTTTTGCCAGTTGCTTGGCCAACAAATACTGTTCCATCCCAGGTTTTGCAAATCCAGGAAATCTAATCATGAGGACAAATGCTTGTGAGTCTTATCCTTTCCCTTGTAAGAATTCTATAGCTCTCGTCCACATTTACTTAATACAACAGTTTGAACTTGTTCTTTCAGATGTACCAGAACTCGGAAACTAAGGTAAATGAAACCTGACATAATCAGATTGTTCAACAGCCAATTAGTCATTTAATTAAGCTTTATCTGGTAAGAGGACAGTTTGACTCCCGAAGGTGTGATATTTATGGGTGCTCGATTTGCTTGATCTGAGACACTCTATCACCACTCGGAGGCCGAAGGGCAGACCACAAACTGTCCCCCAGGTACAGAGGCAGAAAGAAAGTACTGAGCGTATCAGTTTAGATGACTCCATGGGGCAAAGGCCACACGCTAGCATTTTACATCCAAATTAAAGCCCTTGTCCACATTCTCCCTCAGGAGGCCACAATTACCAAGTACTTGTGCCATTTTCTTTGGAAACTGTCTTCAGAACCTGTCTTCTTAGAGACCTCAAACATAATAAACTTGGCTATTTCCAGAAGTCAAATCTACACCCAAGGCAAAATTCTAAATGGAAGAAAAGGTGGAATCAATGTATACCCACCCAAAGCGCAACTTCTAAAGAAGACAAGATTGAATTTTAGAATTTTTTTAAAAAAATAAACAGGGGGTAAAAATGCTCAGAAAGCAAAACACCTAAAATAGGAAAAGAAATCTTATTTCTACAAAAACCAGCTGTATCCCATCTGATTTCATTCCTAAAGCAAGCTAAAGGCCAATGTGATGCTCACAGGGGCCCATATCATTTCCTTCACCTCCCTGGGCTTCAGTGTCTCCAAGAGTAAAAGAGATCATATGGACCACAAAGGGGTGTGAGAGCACCATGAGAGAAAACACACAAACTGCTCTGCACAAAGCCTGGTCATGGTAACAGATTAATATGTGGTAAAACATTTAAAAGAAAAAGTTATCATTATTATTTTTAGCTTTCCTGTGACGTCAGCAATGAAACAATATGTCATGAGTTGATAAAGGTAAAAAAGAGTATTTGGCAGATCATTAAATGGAACATATATTTCACTTAAAAAAAAAAAGCTTCCAAGCTAAGAGCCAAATAAAAAAACAGACACGATCAAATCATGCCCCAAACTCTGTGATCACTGGAAAGAGAAACAGCCTCTCTGTCTCATCACAGCCTCTCATACGAGAGCACCGCACCGCCCCCACCCCACCCCCCGGCCCCGACCCATTCCCCCAGCTCTTACACCTACTTGTTAAGTGGCAGCTTCATGGAAGAGCTGGTGGCCCGGCTGTTTCCTCGCTGAGCACCTCCTGCTTCTGCTGACTCTGAGTCCTTGAAGTAGGGAGATGACTTGGGCTCATCCCAGTCTTCATCCCAGTCATCGTCATCACCAGTTGCTGAAGGTGAGAACAGAAGATTGTCGGTAAAGAGAGGCCAAATAAAGACGGGATGACTTAATTTTCTGGTAACAGCTACCACCTGGGTTAACCAATTTTTTAAAGAAGAAAAGGGTACACGGTCAGGATTACAATAAAGATGCGAAGAGTACAGGCTCTGTTGTTACGCTTGTGAGTTACAGTTGTGAGTCTTGAGGATTCTGCCTTTTGGCACAAAAGATAAGTCAGAAACAACTTAAGAGGGCTGTTGGTCAAAGTAACTTCAGACAAATGTCAATGATAAAAACACTCTGGAGGGCCTTTCCTGGTGGTCCAGTGGTTAAGCCTCCGTGCTTCCAACGCAGGGGGCTCGGGTTCAGTTCCTGGTCAGGGAACGAAGACCCCACATGCTATGTGGTGAAGCCAAAAGATGCCAAGCAAACCCTTGCTGGTGCACAGGGAAGGTCTGCTAGAGGCCTGGCTGTGCTGACCTGTCTTAGTCATGTCTGGTAAGAATACTGGGGTGGGTAGCCCTTCTTTTCTCCAGGGGATCTTCCCAACCCAGGGATCGAATCCATGTTTCCTGTGTTTCCTGCACTGGAAGGCGGATTCTTTACCCCGGGCCACCTACACATTGATAAACCTAGCTTTATAAACTTGCAAATAAACAGGTCAAATACCCTTTAAGCCAAGAGCCTGGGGAGGACAAAAGGGTGTCAGATCTTTGGAAAGGAATTGCGTAACACTGACACTAACGCAGGCCAGAGACGACGAGGGGGTGGAGGAGAAAGAGAGAGAGAAGCAAGGGACAAGCAGTGAGCACACCAGCGCCGGGAGCCTGACGCCCTAGTGATCCTCTCCATGTCAGATGGGCTGCTGCCAGCCTTCCTCCCGCCCGCCCTCCACCACTGTTCTCTGCCTCCGTCTCCCACCTCTGAAGGCCTGAGGTGTCCCTTCGGCACTAGGCAGGGAAGTGCCCTGGGATCTCCTTCCTGAGATTGCCACCACGAGAAGCCCAGAGACAAATGTCAAAAGGAAAAAGAAAAGACTAGAAGGTATCAGAAGGATCTGGGCCAGGATTCCAGTGACGCCACGTCACTGAAGAAGCAATGTCAGCAGTCTGGTCTGGACCCAGCCCCCGACTCCCGGGCCAGGTGGGAGCCGGAAAGCAGCACCTGACCCACACCTCCTGCCGTTCAGCACTCTCAGTTCTGGGCACAATGAGCTCAGACAGGGGTCATTACAAAACAATGGGCGGGTCTCTTAATTTCAGAACAGACATAAATAACCTTTCTTAATTCCTGAACTGTTTCTGCTTTTAGAAAGTCTTCCTTTCCCTCAGTGTTTCCATTAAGCACCGGGGCGTCAAACAGGTAGTTTAGGAAATGACAGAACAGCTAGGTCAGAGGTCATAAACCGTCAGGTGATAAACCACAGTCAATCCACGTGCTCATTTTTTTTGGCCCGAGATTTAAAAACAAATGTGTGTTAATAGCGAGGATTTTAAAGCGGGAAGATGACAAAAAAAATCGAGATTTCCAGCCTCTCTGGAGGAACACCAGGAACACCAGCTCAGTCCTCCTGCGGCGGCATCAACCCACTGCCCTCTCTGTCCTCCGCAGCCCCACAGGGTCGCTCTCTTGTTTCACTTTATGAACCTGGTGCCTGCAAGCACTTGCATGTGTGACAAGGTTCTCCTTGAGGGAACCGAGAGCGGACTAGAGTATAATTACCTCATTAGGATTCAGAAGAATCAGTTTGCCATTAGTGAGTGAGACCACAGTTCCCGTGATTAAACCCCTTCGACCGGGATGCCCTCTAAGGGTGCCCCCCCGCCTCACCTGGTCCTGGGATGCCCTCTAAGGGTGGCCCCCTCACCACCCGGTCCTGAGATGCCCTCTAAGGGTGGCCCCCCTCACCTGGTCCTTGGTAGGCCTGGGGATGGCCAAAGGCCGAGTCCCAGTTATTGGCAGCGCTTCTCTGGGCTGCGGCCCCCTCCGGCTTGGCTCCCCAGCTGTCCGAGCTTTCCCAGTTTGCAGGTTTGGAAGCATTCCAGGCTGACCAGGGGTCATTGCCACTGCTGACCTGTTGTTAGGGGTAAAAAAAGGAGAGGGTATTTGTGACTTCTAGAAAGCACTACTCAATTCAGTAGGAAGCAACTGAATAGGGGTGCTGAAAAAAACTGATAGAAATGTAAAATAATTAAAAAAATAGAATTTTAGAAACATGTAGGCAAGCACAAAAAGCAGCATCAATCGAATTTTACTGCTAGCAATTTGCCGTGTTTGCTCAGGAACTTTATAACTGTTAACAGAGAAACTCTCTTTTTTCCCCTTCCGCCAAGTAACAGCTTTTCTGAACCTGCTCTCATTCTCATGTGTGTCTGACACTCCCACTGTGTAACAGAATATGTGACATACTCATAAATAACAACTATTTTCTATTTTCAAAGCTGACCTGAACAATACTGTGACATCTGTTTTTCTTTGCATGCTTTTTTCCCCCACTTAATATTATGTTTTTGAGATTATATATGCTAATAATATGCTTTATTGACCTTAACTGCTTGATAGTAATCAGTTGTATTTTTAACTGTTTTAATTTTTATTTCAAAACGTATTATGTTCCCAGTTAAAAAAAAATCAAAAGAATAAAAGGATATGATATATAAAAGCATTCCTACCACCTTAAGATGCTAGTCATTCTTTCAGAGATGACGACTCCTAACAAAGTCCTTTGTACATACTCACACATGCCATGCAGTGAGATTCTTTTTTGCTTTAAACATGTTCTAAGTGAGCCCCAATTGCACTTTCTACTCTGCACTTCTGTTTTTCCATAGCCTGAAACATTCTCCTAGGTATCAATACGATGACCTTCTTTTACGCGACTCCTTTGTATTTGTTTCCCATCATCTAAACAGCACGTGCTGATGCTCATTTAACTTGTTTGCAGTGTTTTGCTACTGCTAATAACGCTGCAGTGTACATCCTTACACATCTTTCCTCACATATCCAACAGATCTATGTGAAATTCCCAGAAGAAAATTACTGGGTAATGAAAGTGTGCATTTATTAATAAAATTGATAAGATTTTGTCTAACTGCTTTAGAAAGAGATCGTATAGTCACCTTCCTACACTCCTACTACAGGCCAAGGGGTGGCGTCTTGCATAAAATGGGGCTATCATGCCAAGTTATTTTTAAAATATCTTCTCCCATTATTCTTTTGCATAATTTTATAGTTTATTAATGTTATAAATAAAATTTTCGAATGGGCAATACATGCCACCCTATTTCAAGGACTACTGCAGTAAGAGGAGCCGGAGGCAACCGCAGGTTTTTTTTTTTGTTTCCTTGATTTTTTAAATAATTTATTTACTTTTAATTGAAGAATAATTGCTTTACAATATTGTGTCGGCTTCTGCCATACATCAACATGAATCAGCCATAGGTATACACATGTCCCCTCCCTCTTGAACCTCCTTCCCCACCTCTCTAGGTTGTCCCAGAGCCCCAGTTTGAGCTCTGAGTCATACAGCAAATTCCCGCTGGTGATCTATTTTACATATGGTAGTTTCCATGCTATTCTCTGCTTCTTTCCCACCCCCTTTTCCCCCATTAAGTCCACAAATCTGTCCTCTACACCTGTGTCTCCACTGGTGCCCTGCAAATTGGATCATCAGTACCATTTTCCTAGAGTCCATACACATGCATTAGTATACAACATGTTTTTCTCTGACTTATTTCACTCTGCATAATGCACTCTAGGTTCATCCTAGATTTTTAAATTTTAAATTTTCAACCTGTATGGAATTGACTTCAGTATAAGAAATAATATAGGAATCCAGCTTAATTTTTTCCTGTAGTCATCTGTTGCCCTAACATCATTTAATGAATAATCCATTCCCTCCCCACTGATTCACCTTTACCATACACTGGACTTGGGACTATTTCTGGGACTCTTTCCTATAGTCTATTCCTCTAATTGGAGAAGGCAACGGCACCCCACTCCAGTACTCTTGCCTGGAAAATCCTATGGACGGAGGAGCCTGGTGGGCTGCAGTCCATGGGGTCGTTAAGAGTCAGACATGACTGAGCATCTTCACTTTCACTTTTCACTTTCATGCATTGGAGAAGGAAATGGCAACCCATTCCAGTGTTCTTGCCTGGAGAATCCCAGGCACGGGGGAGCCTGGTGGGCTGCTGTCCGTGGGGTCGCACAGAGTCGGACACGACTGAAGCAACTTAGCAGCAGCAGCATTCCTCTAATACCAAACTACTTTGGAGCCCACTAGACATAATGCCATATGGTAAAGTTTGTACTTTACCATAACATCTTTTATTATTTTTACAGTGAACTTCAGCATCAGTTTTCTGTTTTTAAAACTAAAACAACCTTCAGCTTTAGGATTAGTATGTCAGTGGTAAAGAATCCACCTATCAATGCAGGAGATGCAGGTTTGATCCCTGGGTCAGGAAGATCCCCTGGAGAAGGAAATGGCAACCCACTCCAGTATTCTTGCCTGGAGAATCCCATGGACAGAGGAGCCTGGTGGGCTCTAGTCTGTGGGGTTGCAAAAAAGTCGGACACGACTTAGTGACTAAACAACAATAACAACATGTCAAGTTTAAAAAACGTGATTTCACTTGAACCTTAAATTTGTAAATAAATTTAGGGAAAACAAATAATGCCTTAAAATTTTTTTTTCAATGCTGAAATCTATTAATTCAAGGACATGGAATAGCAAAGTCTTCCTTCTCACATAAACAAAACAAAATGAAACAAACCTGATATTAGAGAGAGAGAGGAAAGGTTTGCAAGGCAATTACCCAAATGGCCTCATATGCCTTTCTAATATTTTAGAATGCTACCGTGGTTGGGTTTTTTCTCACTCTTCACCATTTGACACATGGGGGGATAACTGCCAGCCACCTACCAGAAGCGTCAACAACAGAGCACACGTTTTACAAGAGGAAATGTGATTGCATTCTAACATCTCTTGTACCTTCAAGAAAAAAAGATGACGTTACTAATGATTTTGCTCAACGTCAAATATTAACAGAAGAAAGACAGTTCATCCATATGACTGTCAATTTCTCAAATACACGGCTGACAAGGCGCTCCTCTCAAGCCACTCTAGTGGATTCTGGAAAAGACGGCTGTTGCGCTGAGAGCTGGCCAGTCACACTGCAGTTAAGAGAATCCCTTCCTCCACAGCTTTCTTGGGGGGTTGGGGGGACAGATACTCTGCGCTCTCCAGACTCTAAACCAGGAGGTTTTGTTTTCACAATAAAAACTTCAAAAGGTGTGCAAGTTCTGGATGGTAACATGACAGGAAGTACAGACATTCGTCTGGCATTTCAAGAAACTGCTGAGGAAGAGGAACAGAAGAGCTGCCATCTAGAACAACAGCAAGTCCAGCCCCACTGGAGCGTCAGAGAAAGGCACTGCGGCAACAATGAGGAGCAAATGGGACATGAAATTCACAGCAAGCATCCTGAAAAACTGAAACACAGAACATGATGCTCTTTGAAAAACTACTTCGTTCACTGGATCTTAGCTCTCTGCCTGGGTGATGAAATCCTCGTTGGCAAATCACTGTTTGCTTTTGTCCTGCCTCCCCAACCCCAACCCCAACCCCGACTCACCCCCGGGAATATTCCTTCTATCTTGTTTCAACTTGACTTGTGCTGATAAATCTTTCAAACCTGACCAACTAGAAATCTCCCCAGGTTCTATCACTACGGCCCCTCCTCTAACAGCAGTACCGAACAACCAGCTCCCGAAGCCTGCGGGGGTCTGCTTCCCCCTGAACCAGCCCTCCCTGTACTTTGGCCTCTGGCTCCTCTGCTCTCCACCCCCAATAACCCTGCTGTCCCCTGACTGCAGGCATCTGGTCACACGACCGTCCAAGCCTCTCCTCTGCTTTCTGCCAGCTCTCCTTCCTCTTTCTACCCAGCGAGGTCTTCATCCTCTTCTTTTCCCTCCCTTCATGGTAACAACATCCCCCTCCCCGACCAACTCAACTGCATTATTTCAAAACCTTTCACTAGACCTCACTGACCACAGGATGGATTCTAAGCTCATCAGTCCATTGATCCAAATCCTACCTTTTCCTTCCATGACTTCCCCATCCTCACTAGTTGCCACTGATCCTCACTCTATGCGTCAACCTGCAGTTTCCCAGACTTCCCCACATCCTTCCCTCTGTACACGCTCTACTCTCCATCTGTGCACCAAGCCTGCAGGAAAGCTGTGCATCTCACAAATACATGTCAAAGGGGGGCAAGGATGAGAACACTGGCCCACTGGCTGAATTTTAAATCCCCTTATGAAACTGTGCAGCAGACTCGGGTTCGATCCCTGGGTTGGAAAGATCCCTGGAGACGGGAAAGGCTATCCACTCTAGTATTCTGGCCTGGAGAATTCCATGGACTGTACAGTCCATGGGGTCACAAAGAGTTGGACAGGACTGAGCCACTTTCACTTTACTTTATGAAACTGTAGCAATTTGACTCAAGTAAACAGCCCACAGGTTGAATGTTAAATCCCTTTATGAAACTGTTGTGATTTGACTCAAGTAAACTTCTCCTGGGTGCAGTGGTTAAGAATTTAAGTTCTAGAGCTGTCTATCTGGGTTTGAATCCCAGCTTTACTGCTTACTAACTGTATGAACTTGGCCATTTACTCCCTCTCTCTTAGTTTCCATACTTACTGAATGGGTATAACAGCATTAACTTCCTCACAGGACTTTTGTAAGGATTAAATGACATAATGCATATAAAACATCTCACAGAGTATCTAGTGCATGGCACAAATCCAGCAGAGGTCATCTTACTACATGGCTCATTTAGAACATAAAGAAAAGCCTGATGACTGGCAATCTTTGAGTAAATCCCCATTAGTTTACACTTTATGGCAAAACATTTCTGTCTCCTTTCTCTTTCTTATATGTATCTGAAGGAAACAAATCTTTGGCTAGAACAGAAAGTATTTTAAGTGCCTATAATCACCTATTTAAAAAGAAGTTTCTCTATTAATGTGATCTGTCATTGTTTTGAAAATATAATTGATGGTCTTTTCCTGTAAAGATCAAAAGCAACTCTTGATTCTTGGGGGTTTTGGCACATTTTCTGTGTACTGAATGCTGAGATCTTGCTTTTCTTCAAAGCCTTACCCCAGCTGCAATGAACTGGGCTATAGAACAAGCAGTTTAATGATCCTTTGGCTTCTGACTTCTTTGCTCTCAATTCCAAGAACCCCTTCTGTCTCTCACCTGCAGACATCTGGCAGCATGGTAATGCATTCTGCTCCCCCGCCAAAGTCTCGAGGGGCCTCTCCTTTCCTTTGCTCCCAGGCCTTCCCTTTCTCTCCTTTCTACTGAGTCATCATTCTCTTCCGGGCCAGCCCCCTCTTACAGCATCAAAACCATCCAGACTGTCAACTCCATGGTTAAAAATCCTTCATTAGACCTCACTGTCCATGGAATAAATTCATCAATCAAGTCTCGTTGAAAGTCTTAGCTGAAAGGTCTCCAAGGTATAAATCCCAATCACCCTTTCAGTTCCTATATGTCCCACTTGCTATGTTGCCATGTTCCCAAGATGACTTTTATTTAGTTAGATACTTTACCGGAAACAACAGCTCGCTTGGGAGAAAAGGATTAGTTCTAAGGGTTTCAAATTGAATTTTACCTTATTTATGGAAGGAGAAGGAGAAGATGAAGAAGGTGGTGATTGGCTGAGACTTTCAAGACAACCAATCTGAGCCAAAATATCCACCTTAAAATAAAAAAAGGTGCTCAGTAAATGAAGGGTGGGGGGAAAAAAGAGTATACCGAAGCTCAAAACAGCAAATGCATAGCAGGGCTAAGTTCAGCAGAAAATTCCAGCATGCCACTCATGCACAAACATTACATGCAGAAACCAAAGCCCCTACTGTATAGTAGTGGGTTATCCTCCGTGCATTAATGTATATTCTAAAGACTGTTACTGTCACAACACAGTATCACTGAAGTACTAAAAGTAATTATACGCAGCACAGAAGGAATGGAACAAATATCATGCAAGTCATACAGTCACAGAAAAAGAACTCCAGAGGAAAAACAATGTCAAGCTTTAAGAAACGTCAGGATGTTGAACTAGTGCTTTCCAAACCACCAGATGTGAGATGAGCAAAGCTTCCTGGAACCTGAGAGCCACAAAGAACCTACCCAGGACCGGCTAAGAGCACAGAACAGCCCGTGAGGCCGTGAACGCTGCGAGCTCCTGAGCCCGCTGACCACCTTGATGTGCAGAGTTGACTTGAGAAGAGATAACTGATACGCTCCGCGGAGCTAGGCAGCGGCCAAGTCAGCATCGCTGAGGAGGACAACCTTGGAGCCTAACTTCAGGCTTCAAATCCCAGCTCCACAACTATCTAGTAGGGAAGTCATGGCTATTAACATTTACATAGTGCTCGAGAACGCGCTTTCCAGGTATAACTTTCTTCTGAAGAAAGTGGTGGTATGATTTCCATTTTGTAAACGTAAGTAAATTTGGTTTTGGAAATCAACTAATAATACACAAAGAAGACAATCATGATGGAGTAACTGGGATCCACTTAAAACTAAAAGAGACGATATATATGAAGCTGTCTTCAAATCACTGGCCAACAGGCAATAGGGGACCCGACACCTGCCTAGAGAGACTTTCCAGGCCTCAGGTCAGGGACGGGGGATCCACACAAAGACCACTGGTCTCTGTGAATTGAGGAGACAGAGCTGGGAGTCTGGGGCAGAGCAGTGAGAAGGAGAGAGCGGCACAGAGGCCCCAAAGACTGGGTGAAGGGGTGTGGACGGGATCCCAGGTCTAAGGCTGCGTACTGATCAGCACACCCATACGAGGAAGAGACCACAAGAAGGGTTAAGTATCAACCTCTGGGCAGGGCGGATCCCACCAGCCAGCAGGGAAAACCTCAGGATTCAGGATTCACGGGGTGTGATACCAGGTACAGAACCACAAAGGCTTTTGGCTTGGAGAGAGAGGCAAAAATATCCCTAGGCTGAACCTTGCTCTGGCCCCACCCTAAGAAGCTTACACTGGAAGAATTAAACTGTTTCCTAAGTAACTTTCTTTTTAAATAAATTTAAAAATTAAAAAAAAAGAAAACAAAAACAAAAACCCCACTAATCTGCAACCGCTGGCCATAAAAATAATAGGATCTGGTTTTGTTATATTTTGCTACTTAGCTGTACTTTTGCTTCTTAGATGACATCCTTGAGCCACCAGGGTGTATAAGAATCAAACACTTACTTCTGACAACAGGCGTCAGTGAATGTGGGCAAGAGCCAGTTTAGAAAACCACAGCAACACTAACTTGACTCACTGGTTCCCCAGGATGTTCTTATGGATTCAGAGGAAATCAGGTCTTTTGGTTCATTTAACTGGTCTTCCTGTTCTTTAAGACACGGTCTAGGAAGAACACTCTTCACTGCCCAGATCACGAGACTGACAGTGCTGCAAGAGAAGACGGAGAGACAGGCGACGGACGCCCGCCCTTCTCTGTGTCCACCTGAACTAGGTCAGACCTCGGCTATGAGGCCAAAACCGAGGCCTGAGAATCAATGCAAAAGGTGACTTATATTTCATTATGGTTGCTTTCTGCCGGGCTTTCTACCAAACTAGCGAACAAGAGTACAAACAATATATAGGAAGGTTCAACAGATGCTGACGAGTAAGCAGAGCTCCTGCTGCCCACCTAGTTCCTTACAGAGGATGCTCAAAGTTCAGTACAGGTCAACACGGGTCATTCAGTTTGACAAGTCTACCAGGTAAGGAGGGTCAGTAATCAGGGGGCTCACCACCTTGTGTATTATCATCCGGGGGGAAAGGTTTTGGAAGCATTCGTAGGTCCACCCTATTACCACGCAAGGAAATTCTCATGTGTGCCTCGGTCACACACGTCTACACCTTACTGGTTACGCTGTTATGCCCGTTCACACTGCTACACCCTAATATATGGTCTCCTGCTTGGAGGGAAAGAAGGAAGGAAGGAACTTCCAGAGGAAGACTTTGTCCAGGGGCACACAACAAAAATGAACAGAAATTAAGTGGGTTTGTGAAAGCCGAGGTTATGGTGTTTTGGTTTGCTTTCTGTAACTCATCTGCCTGATTGAGACATAACGTCTTTATCTGACATTTCTCATTCATCAGATGTTTTAATAACCATGTGCCAGCTGTGTCAGGAAATAGGGATAGTAAATAATGTGATTCCTTTATAAGCCAAGAGTATTTCAATCAGTTTCTCATAAAGGTTTAATTCTCTTTCTCAAAAAGGCCCACAAAAAGTATAAAACTGTCTTATGTAAAAAGCCTAATCATTTCAGTTCAAAACACAGATAGAAGTTGTAAAATTTCCCATTTTGTTGTTTATAGATCTTTTGCTAAAAGGACATCACTGAATTCTACAGATGAACCTCTACTGATTTAAAAAAGCCATCTACAGAAATATAAAAACTTATACATTCTTTTAAAAATAAGGCTAGATCACAACAACATTCTAAATTCATTTGCAGCCAGTCACATCAGTACTACTGACTGGAAATTACCCCCTCAAAGCTTAAATAGCTCACTGTTCAGTCACTAAGTCGTGTCTGGTTCTTTCTGACCCCATGGACTGCAGCACACCAAGCTTCCCTGTCCTTAACCACCTCCCAGAGCTTACTCAAACTCATGTCCATTGAGTCGGTGATGCCATCCAACCATCTCATCCTCTGTCGTCCCCTTCTCCTCCTGCCCTCAATCTTTCCCAACATCAGGGGTCTTTTCCAGTGAGTTGGCTCTTCGCATCAGGTGGCCAAAGTATTGGAGCTTCAGAATGAGTCCCTCCAGTGAATATTCAGGGATGTTTCCTCTAGGACTGACTGGTTTGACTTGTTTAATATCCAAGCTATTAAAAATAACTGAACCCCTACTAAGCACCACATATAGTTATAAACACTCTAGAACTTTTTTTCCATTTACTCTTTGCAACAATTCTGTGAGGTCTTTACACAGAAGGAAACTGAGGCACACAGAAGCTAAGACAGTCACCCTGAGTCACACAGTAAGGATGGGATCTGGGAATAAACTCCAGGCAAGGTCTGGGATCAAGGCCCAGCGTGTCCCGGCCCTTACACACCTGAAGGACGCAGGCCGCTCCTGTCGTAACCGCAGCTCACAAAGGCGCTCAGGGCTTTGAAAGTAGAATGGAAAAGAGAGTACAGAAATAAACAACATTTCAGAGAAACAGAAATGGGAAAGTCGGGAGGAGAAACTAGATTTGTGGGGAAATAATGAGCGATTCTGTTCAAGCAGAGTTTGAGATACAGAGGAGACAGGCAGATAGAAATGCTGAACAAAAAGCTGGACATTGAGCAAACTACAGAGAAAATTCAGGATTGGGGGATATTTATAAAGGGAATCCTCTGCCCAGCTAGAGAGGGTAGAAGGAGATGGTTGGAACAAAAAAGGATAAGCAGAATGAGGTTGTTCCCTGGAGAGGGAAGAGATGAGAAAAGGAGAGTATTTCTTAAACATCTCCTGTGAGTCCGACACCACTTACACCAGTGGCCTGGTCCTCAGACAGTTCAGGAAGCAGCCTCGACTTTTGCAAGTGGAGCAAGATTGTCAACCCAGCTCTAAGGTCAAACCTTACACCAGTTTTCCCACCACACCAACCTGCGTGGAGTGGAGGAAGGATGGGATGGGAAACCAGGGAACAGAAGAACAGACATCCATGGGGAACTGGGATTCAGTGTGATAAAAAGCAAGAATTTTAACAAAAGGAGAAGTAGTTTATTCCAAGTCTGTAAATCTTTCTAGTATTTCAAAAGGATAGAAAAATAAACCCTTCAAAAGGGGTTTATTAAAATAAGGGGTTTAGAAAAATAAAACCCCTCAAGTCAAAAGCTTTCAGATAAAACATCTAGCTTTATACCCCTCTCAATTAGTGTTTAAGCATCACTGCTCTTTCAGTTCAGTTCAGTCGCTCAGTTGTGTCTGACTCTTTGCGACCCCATGAACCACAGCACAACAGGCCTCCCTGTCCATCATCAACTCCCGGAGTCCACCCAAACTCATGTCCATTGAGTCGGTGATGCCATCCAACCATCTCATCCTCTGTCGTCCCCTTCTCCTCCTGCCCTCAATCTTTCCCAGCATCAGGGTGTTTTAAAATGAATTAGCTCTTCGCATCAGGTGGCCAAAGTATTGGAGTTTCAGCTTCAACATCCGTCCTACCAACGAACACCCAGGACTGATCTTTAGGATGGACTGGTTGGATCTCCTTGCCGTCCAAGGGACTCTCAAGAGTCTTCTCCAACACCACAGTTCAAAAGCATCAATTCTTTGGTGCTCAGTTTTCTTTATAGTCCAATTCTCACATCCATACATAACCACTGGAAAAACCATAGCCTTGACTAAACGGACCTTTGATGACAAAGTAATGTCTCTGCTTTTTAATATGCTGTCTAGGTTGGTCATAACTTTCCTTCCAAGGAGTAAGCAAACAAAAATGTCTCATTAATTTCTAAAAAGTAAAGATTCAGTGATTGAAGAGTTTTTAAAAAAATCTACACTGAGAAACTTTTTATAATTATATAATTTAAACACTAACAACTGGGCGAAAACCAACATGAGGACAACTATAAACACATGTTTTGCAATGATATCTGAGATTTATTTTCACCAGCAGGCTAATACATTCTGGAGGCACAGCTATTAATAGGACGTGCTCCTGAATCTGTAAAATACCAGATAAATAACTAATAATGAAACCACCAATAACCACTAAAAACTATTCTTTTTTAAAGGTATTGTAATAGCTGTCCTCATCCACCTTAAAATCTATACTAGAAAAAGAAAAAACAAGAATCTAATTCATTTCTTTAATATCTTTCAATAAGTTTTCTACACAGTTTGCAACTGTGGTGTGTATATATATATGCTTGTACTTTGTGGTATGTATATATTTATTTTATTTTTAAAATTTTTATTGTGCTGAAATGTAATGTAAAAGTTCTCACTGTAACCATTTTTAAGCGCACCGTTTCATGGCATTAATTACATTGTCAGTGTTGTGCAGTCATCATTACCATTTTCATCAAACTCCCCCATCCTGTGTATATATTTAAACACAAGAAAGGTAGCACTATCCGTAGGGAGATGCCTTTGTAAAGGCGCGATCATCCACATCTGCACATCTGCAACTACCCTCGTTCTTCTACCAGCAGCCCTGGCTTCCCACGGGGCAGCTGTCCTGCAGTCTCCCGGGGCAGCTGTCCTGCAGTCTCCCTGGCCAGCCCCTACTGTCCTGCAGTCTCCCTGGCCAGCCCCTGCTGACGACGCGGATTCCCGGCTCTGCTGTGCAACAGTGCTGCAGGGGACCCCCTCTCCTGCCCAGACGCCTGTCCGGCAGCGGAGAGGGGGTCCCGCTCACAGGTGCTGGGTCAGAAAGCAGAAACACTTCACGTACTAACACAGACTCTCACACTGTCCTCCAGAAAGCTTTGTCGGTTTATCTTTACCAGCTCCACATCGGAATTGCCTACTGAACATCCCTTTCCTCACATTAGGTGTTAAAACACTTTAATTCTCTGCTAATTTGATAAAAAGAATTTCAAAATGAGCATTTTGCAATATTTACTGGCTCTTTGTACTTCCTTTCCAATGAAAAATCTGTTTACCCCCTTCGCCCGTTTCTTTTCTGAGCTGTTCATCTTTTCCCTATAGATTTATGAGAGTTCTTTATTAACAGAATTACCTGGTACCTTTGGCACATTAGAAATTCTTTTCCTAGGTGAATATTACTTTTTGATTTAAATGTAGCAGCTTTATGGTTGCTATAAATTGTGTTGTGTTTAGAAACTCCTTCTATATTCCAAGGTCATAAAAAAAAATGTTGCCTATATTTTTTCCAAGTATTTAAAAAACAGCTTTATCATTGTCCAAATTAAATTGTTCCAACACATTTAAAGAATAATGCATTGTATTCCTTTGACATTTAGTCTAGTCTATGCCACAGTCAAGTGGCGAGTCTGTGTTTTACAGGTAAGGAGCTCCCTCATGTTCTAAACAAGAAAGAGAAAGGTCACGGTGGGTTGTGGGGCTGCTGCACGAACACTATCTACCACTACGCTAGTCACTGCACTTACCTCTGCTTGCTTGGTAAGAAGCTAATACCAGAAGGGGCCCCAACAATCTGAAATTAGGAATTTTAAGAAAAACAAAAGGAAGTGCTATTTTACATATTAAGTTAAAATGTGTGAACTAACTACTCTGAAATGCAGTATAGCTTCAAAAGTCAAGGAGGGTTCAGATAAATTAAAAAATAACAGGCTCAAAGTAAGTTATTTATGAACATCTGCAGGTGGAATGTAACCTTTTAGAGAGATCTTTCTAAAAATATGATTTAAAAGAAAGACATGACAGTCAGAAAGATAGATAAGCAGCAGCTGAATGTGTGGCTTTAACCTGCCTGCGTGGGAAGAAAGCCAAAACAAGTGGTGCTGAGAAGACTAAAAGGATACTGATCAGGAAGAGTGTGGTGTGCTGAGGTGTGGGGGGGGCGGTGTGTGTGTCGGGGGGCAGAGGAGCAGGCTGGCTCCTTCTTCTGACACACAGCAGGCAGACCCTTTACCAGCTGAGCCACGAGGGACACCCTCCTCTGACACACCTGCCTCCAAACAGACTCTCCTCCGGGGGAGAAGGCAACTCCAGAATCACTAGAAAAGCCCAAGAGGCATATCCCTGGAACAAAAATAGTCTTTTCTAACCAACATTCAGAGAATGAAATAATGGAAAAACCTGACAGCAACGTTCTCCAAAGCTACCAATTAACAACAGCATTTGTAAAGCACACCACAGTCCCGGCCCGTTTAGACTGTCCGTACATCCCAGACAGCTGAGACCACAGATGGGTGCTAAAAGTATTTTTACCCTATTTAAGTAAATTCAAATGCTCAGATTAATTAATTACAGTCATGTATTCTGTATTTTGTTACTCCTGGTTTCAGTTTATTTTGTCTTTGCTTTCAAAGGATCTGATTAGATTTAATGTCAGATTGGACTAGTAAAATCCAACCGTCATTAAGTTGATTATATTTTCTTTCAACCAACCTGGAAGAAAAAAATTATACTTATGCTGACCAGTTTATATTACATTTACGTAGTGAGAAATCTTCTTCATAATACAACAAAATTTGAGATTGATTTTAAATTTGTGTTTATGAGTTAAACTGCTTCAGCCGACCGTGAGCTAATGGTTGAAATAGGTCCCTGAATTAAAATATGAAAAATAGCTCTATGTTTTGTTTCCTTCACTTATTTTATGATCATCTCAATATAATTCCCCGTTATTGAAATGCTGTCCTTTACTTACTAATGCGGTTTCACCAGTGTTTTTGTATAATCAGTGAATCTCAGCTGGGCTGACTTTGCCTATCTGGCAACATTTGGAGACAGTTTTGGTGACTGCCGTGAAGGTGGTGCTGCAAGCCAGAGACGCTGCTGGTTATCACAACGAGGAAGCGTCAGGCCCCAAACATTAACGGCACCCAGGCTAAGAATCCCTGGTAAAATGTCAAGTAACGTTTAACTTTGCTTCCCTGGTGTCTCAGCGATAAAGAACCCGCCTGCCAATGTAGCAGACGCAGGAGATGTGAATTCGATCCCTGGGTGGGGACGATCCCCTGGAGGAGGAAATGGCAACCCACTCCAGTACTCTTGCCTGGAGATTCCATGGACGGAGGAGCCTGCAATCTATGGGGTAACAAAAGGGTCGGCTACAATTTAGCAACTAAACAACAAGATTTAACTACTATTTCTTCACATTTTATCTTGAGTAAACTTTAATTGGCCAACATTCTCAGGTATTATATATTAACAAAATATAAGAGAATGCTCAACTGTGGTGATAACTTCACCTCCAAATTTTAAATATCTGAGCGAGACTAATTTGTAATTCAGGATGTCCACAAAAGCTATCTTAAAATGTATAAAATCTGCAACTAACATTTAGTAACAGTACTTTGAAAAACTCTCTTAAAAGGTTAAGATATAAATATCCTATAAGCAGATAACTGTGAGATGATTATTAGCCTTTACACTATTTAAAGCCTTTTATGTAGTTAAAAATATCAAGAGATATCTCCTAAAGCCCATTCATTTCTAAAGAGGTAGGAAGCAGTAACATTTTCAGATCTGTCTTCTCAATTTTCTTGTTGACGCTGGCTCTGGATAATCATTTAGCAATAACTGAACCAGGCCAAAGTACTGGAGCTTCAGCTTCAGTATCAGCCCTTCGAAAAAATATTCAGGGTTGATTTCCTTTAGGATTGACTGGTTTGATTTCCCTGCTGTCCAAGCTCCAATACTTTGGCCACTTGATGTGAAGAACTGATTCATTAGAAAAGGCCCTGATACTGGGAAAGATTGAAGGCAGGAGGAGAAGGGGACGACAGAGGATGAGATGGTTGGATGACAGCACCAACTCGATGGACACGAGTTTGAGTAAGCTCCAGGAATTGGTGATGGACAGGGAAACCTGGTGTGCTGCAGTCCATGGGATCACAAAGAGTCATTCAGACATGACTGAGTGACTGAACTGAACTGAGTCAGGTAGTCACCTAAATTGGTCAAATTCATTAAAATTAATATTAAAATTTCAGTACATTTTTCTCAAATTATCCCGCTTTTCCAAGTTTTCTAGAAGCAGTACAATAACAGTAGCAACTACCGGATCTGCGGCTACCTTCCCGTGCGCTGCCCCTGCAAGAGGAGGGGCTCACGCCGGACGCGCAAGTCACGGGCCAAGGCCAGAGAGTCGTGTCCCGCTCCAGCCAGAGTTCTGACATTGACCCCAGAGGACCCTTTTCCTGCCTCGCCCTCGCTTGCAAGGATATTCCCAGTTTATCGGGTCTGTGTTCAACATGCCAGACTTTTACTAGCAACTCTCAATGAACACCCTGCCTTCTCACTAATAATCAACGCTATAAAAATAGTCTGCAGCAGGCTTAAGAGGCAAGGTCTTTGTTAGAACCCAGCAAAAGAATGCCACACACACACCTAACAGCTATTTTGTCCATGCTTTCAGGGAATGGCAAGAGCTTGACGCATCACCAGCTTTCACACGCGTGCTTTGTTCTGTCGAGCCAGAGTACGATTTACCTGGTTGTTGCTGTTGGCAGCCGACGCATTGGCTTGGGCTGTACTTGCTGACAGGGAGTCGAGGAAGGCTTGGTCAGCCACTGAATTTCCACAAGCAAACTGATCTTTTCCATCACTCGGCAAAATCTGAACATAAGGAAGGACCATAGTTAGTTACTTTCATAGACTATAGAGTTATTTCTGAGGTAGAATCCCTGATGGCAAGTAAGAACTATCAAAAGGTTTCTATTCTTAAAAGGTATTAGCTCAAGAACAACTGCCCTAACGATTCCTTTCTGCAAGTGTGCAGAATTCTTTAGAAAAACGCAACTAATACCAGGATCAACTTATCACATTTTTCTCATTCTTGTCAGTTTTTAGGATCCTGAATGCACGGTATACAGAGGTCAAACATAACATGAGACGCGTGGGTTGGGTTCAGGGACCTGTGAATCCTCTGATAGGGTCTGGAAAGGTGGGGTGCCTGCCCGAGCACATGTCGGCCTAGCCAAAGAGTTCATTCAGGTTTTTCCAGAAAAGATGTTCTAGAAAAACCCAAACAAACTTTCTGGCCAACCCAACATTTCAGCAATATCATCAGTATTCTCCAGAGCGCTCAAAATTCCCCACTGAACTCTCAGTCAGGACAACACCCAGCCTTCCCATTTTGCAGGCAGCGCCCAGCACACACCCTCCCAGGGCACGTGCTCTCTCTACTGGAGGGGAACCCAAGGCAACTCTGCTCCTGAGCTACACTCCAGTTTTACTCACAGGTGACCAGGCAGCCTCAGTTTCTTGCTATCACCCAGGATGAGAGAGGCAGGTTCACCATGGACCCAGGGCTCCGTTCTGCGTGACCTACGGACAGCCAGCAGGGGGCGCCGGGAGGCTGACTCAGAGAGCCCTGGTCAGCTGGGTGGGGTGTGTCCCCACAGCATCCTTGGCATTTATCACTACAGAGCTTATATCCGGCAACAGCTCACTCAAGACCCTGGGCCTTGGAGAATGGGAGAAGGAACTGACGGAGAGGCCCTAGATTAGCACAGGGAGGAGACAGTGACCTTAGAGTCTGCTGCTTAAACTCCGTGAGTCCACTCTACGGTACACAGTATGGTAGGCAGCAGCTAGGACACAGTGTCAGCAAAGGAAAAACAGAGACTTTTATTCAGAACAACTAAAAGTTGCTATCCTTGGAAGGAACTTCAGCTAAGCATTTGGAGTTACTCTTTGGCGTATAAGTCTGTAGGTAATATTTCTTCTTGGTTCTACTTCAGTGAATTTTCTACATTTTATATAATCAGCAAGTATTATTTTTACAATGGAATTTTTTTCATTAAAAATAAAGTTATCTTTCATTCTTGTCCTTTAAGTTGATAATTCGTAAAAACGCATATGACAAAGACCAGGTTTAATTAATAAACAAGAGTAAATTCTTACTTCAACATAGTCTGTTGGAACAAGCCCTCGTTCTCCTTTGCTGTTTCTTCCTTCCAGCCATCCTCCACCAACATCCTCAAAAAGGTTAAAAAGAAAAAAAAGAGTATAGTTGGAATTTCCTGCAGAAATTTGGCTCTGGGAATTGTTATCCATAAAAAAAGTAATTAACATTAACCCATTAACCTTTTCATTCCCATGGGGCTAACGCTGTTAAAAATTTCAAATTCTTAAGCTTTCTCTTTATGCCAGAAAAGGATATAATTTAAAAATGAGAAAAATCAAACTTCAACAATAATTGATCAGAGAGAAAGAAACAGAATGCCAAGATTTTGTAATTTCTTTCTGTTGACTGGTCTGTGGTAGACTACACAAATGGTTTACAGCTCCGACTGTCAAGGGACAGAATGCACCCTCATTTCCAGAACCTACGCTATCCTTTGTGACCTCTTCAGCCAACAGACTGAGGTGGAGATAACATGGGGTGAATACAAAGCCGGCCTTGAGAGGCTCTGCACACTTCAGCTCACTCTTTTTTTTCCCCCAAAAGAGCTGGTATTTGGGTTGCCAGATGATGAGAGAGACAAGGCTCCGTCTCCCTGTTGGCCTACCCAAAGCCAGCCGACCCCCAGCAGGAGAAACGCCAGACAGAGGAGGTCACGGTGGCCTGCTCTGCCCTCGGGCCCTGCTGGGTGATGCAGGCCCATGGGTGACCCCAGGTCAGGAGAACCACCCAGCTGGCTTGTGGACCCCAAGCAACAACAATCGTCTATTTGTTTAATCCACTAAGCTTTGGGACTGCCTGTTATTTAGGAAAACTAACTGACAGAACGTGGTCCACTGGAGAAGGGAGTGGCAAACCACTTCAGTATTCTTGCCTTGAGAACCCCCATGAACAGTAGGAAAAGGCAAAATGATAGGATACTGAAACAGGAACTCCCCAGGTCAGTAGGTGCCCAATATGCTACTGGAGATCAGTGGAGAAATAACTCCAGAATGAAGGGATAGAGCCAAAGAAAAAACAACACCCAGTTGTGGATGTGACTGGTGATAGAAGCAAGGTCTGATGCTGTAAAGAGCAATATTGCACAGGAACCTGGAATGTCAGGTCCATGAATCAAGGCAAATTGGAAGTGGTCAAATAGGAGATGGCAAGAGTGAATGTTCACATTCTAGGAATCAGCGAACTAAAATGGACTGGAATGGGTGAATTTAACTCAGATGACCATTGTATCTACTATTGACGGCAGGAATCCCTTAGAAGAAATGGAGTAGCCATCATGGTCAACAAAAGAGTCCGAAATGCAGTACTGGGATGCAATCTCAAAAACGACAGAATGATCTCTGTTCGTTTCCAAGGCAAACCATTCAGTATCACAGTAATCCAAGTCTATGCCCCAACCAGTAATGCTGAAGAAGCTGAAGTTGAAAGGTTCTATGAAGACCTACAAGACCTTTTAGAACTAACACCCAAAAAAGATGTCCTTTTCATTATAGGGGACTGGAATGCAAAAGTAGGAAGTCAAGAAACACCTGGAGTAACAGGCAAATTTGGCCTTGGAATGCGGAATGAAGCATGGCAAAGACTAATAGACTTTTGCCAAGAAAATACACTGGTTATAGCAAACACCCTTTTCCAACAACACAAGAGAAGACTCTACACATGGACATCACCAGATGGTCAACACCAAAATCAGACTGATTATATTCTTTGCAGCCAAAGATGGAGAAGCTCTATACAGTCAACAAAAACAAGACCAGGAGCTGACTGTGGCTCAGATCATGAACTTCTTATGGCCAAATTCAGACTGAAATTGAAGAAAGTAAGGAAAACCACTAGACTATTCAGGTATGACCTAAATCAAATCCCTTATGATTATACAGTAGAAGTGAGAAATAGATTTAAAGGACTAGATTGGATAGATAGAGTGCCTGATGAACTATGGAATGAGGTTCGTGACACTGTACAGGAGACAGGGATCAAGACCATCCCCATGGAAAAGAAATGCAAAAAAGCAAAATGGCTGTCTGGGAAGGCCTTATAAATAGCTGTGCAAAGAAGAGAAGCAAAAAGCAAAGGAGAAAAGGAAAGATATAAGTATCTGAATGCAGAGTTCCAAAGAATAGCAAGAAGAGATAAAAAAGCCTTCCTCAGCAATCAATGCAAAGAAATAGAGGAAAACAACAGAATGGGAAAGACTAGAGATCTCTTCAAGAAAATTAGAGATACCAAGGGAACATTTCATGCAAAGATGGGCTCGATAAAGGACAGAAATGGTATGGACCTAACAGAAGCAGAAGATATTAAGAAGAGGTGGCAAGAATACACGGAAGAACTGTACAAAAAAGATCTTCATGACCAAGATAATCACGATGGTGTGATCACTCACCTAGAGCCAGACATCCTGGAATGTGAAGTCAAGTGGGCCTTAGAAATCATCACTACGAACAACGCTAGTGGAGGTGATGGAATTCCAGTTGAGCTATTTCAAATCCTAAAAGATAACGCTGTGAAAGTGCTGCACGCAATATGCCAGCAAATTTGGAAAACTCCACAGTGGCCACAGGACTGGAAAAGGTCAGTTTTCATTCCAATCCCAAAGAAAGGCAATGCCAAAGAATGCTCAAACTACCACACAATTGCACTCATCTCACACGCTAGTAAAGTAATGCTCAAAATTCTCCAAGCCAGGCTTCAGCAATACGTGATCCGTGAACTTCCAGATGTTCAAGCTGGTTTTAGAAAACGCAGAGGAACCAGAGATCAAATTGCCAACATCCACTGGATCATCGAAAAAGCAAGAGAGTTTCAGAAAAACATCTATTTCTGCTTTCTTGACTATGCCAAAGCCTTTGACTGTGTGGATCACAATAAACTGTGGAAAATTCTTCAAGAGATGAGAATACCAGACCTCCTGACCTGCCTCTTGAGAAATCTATATGCAGGTCAGGAAGCAACAGTTAGAACTAGACATGGAGCAACAGACTGGTTCCAAATAGGAAAAGGAGTACATCAAGGCTGTATATTGTCACCCTGCTTATTTAACTTATATGCAGAGTACATCATGAGAAACGCTGGGCTGGAAGAAGCACAAGCTGGAATCAAGATTGCCGGGAGAAATATCAATAACCTCAGATATGCAGATGACACCACCCTTAGGGCAGAAAGTGAAGAGGAACTAAAAAGCCTCTTGATGAAAGTGAAAGAGGAGAGTGAAAAAGTTGGCTTAAAGCTCAACATTCAGAAAATGAAGATCATGGCATCCGGTCCCATCACTTCATGGGAAATAGATGGGGAAATAGTGGAAACAGTGTCAGACTTTATTTTGGGGGGCTCCAAAATCACTGCAGATGGTGATTGCAGCGATGAAATTAAAAGACGCTTACTCCTTGGAAGGAAAGTTTTGACCAACCTAGATAGCATATTCAAAAGCAGAGACATTACTTTGCCAACAAAGGTCCATCTAGTCAAGGCTATTGTTTTTCCAGTGGTCATGTATGGATGTGAGAGTTGGACTGTGAAGAAGGCTGTGCCGAAGGATTGATGCTTTTGAACTGTGGTGTTGGAGAAGACTCTTGAGAGTCCCTTGGACTGCAAGGAGATCCAACCAGTCCATTCTGAAGGAGATCAGCCCTGGGATTTCTTTGGAGGGAATGATGCTGAAGCTGAAACTCCAGTACTTTGGCCACCTGATGGGAAGAGTTGACTCATTGGAAAAGACTCTGATGCTGGGAGGCATTGGGGGCAGGAGAAGGGGATGACCGAGGATGAGATGGCTGGATGGCATCACGGACTCGATGGACTTGAGTCTGAGTGAACTCCGGGAGTTGGTGATGGACAGGGAGGCCTGGCATGCTGCAATTCATGGGGTCGCAAAGAGTCGGACACGAGTGAGCAACTGAACTGAACTGAACTGGCCCAACCTTCCCGAGTGCTCCTAGATAAATAATGTTAATAAACTAAACAGTAATGTACTCTATGCCAGGAGTCCCAATTTTTAATGTTACCTTTGAAAAACCCTACTGCTTCCCTTTAAAATAATACAGGCTATCTTAAATTCATAAACCATACCCTAATTAGTTAACATCTACCTGAATCTAGATAACATATTCTTTAAAAAAGTCATTTTAAATGACTTTGTCCATTTCTTGACCACAACAGCAATTTAAATACTACTTTACCAAGAAACTAACAGTGCTTCTTCATTAAGAAAAAAGACAGTAAATATAACCTTTCATGTCTTCTACGATTAAAAATAGAGCCTATTTACTTATACACACCTGGCACACTGTATAAAACTACATATATTTTTTTCTAACCAGCAATTCTTTTTTTAACCATCAGTACTGCACAAGCAACAGGAAAGGAATTCATGTGGGTTTGAAAGATCAGCCTGTTTAAAAAATAAAATCTTAAGCATAAATCCTTAAGAGACCAATTTAAACGTAACAGTTCTCTTACCGGATTTGTAATTGTGATGATTTCGCCTTCATTAACCGTCAGTTCATTATTTCCAGGTTCAGCAGAAAAATCATACATAACCCGAGCCTATTGGAAGTAAAGAGAAAAAAAGGAAGTTACAAATGTAAACGTAACAGTAAAAAAAAGAAAAAAAGAACCACCTATACCGCTCACTTTGTGAACAACATGTCATGACCGCGGTTGCAGTTGTTTTGGAACAAAGGAAGACGTCAGATCAAAATGATTCATCAGCGCTGTTTGTGAGGAAGAATGACACCAAGAGAGAGACCCCTGCTCTGCTCTGGGAAGATGGAGGTTTCTGGTTGCCTCCCACACGGTACTTAGAGATCGGGCCCTGAAGAACTCAGAATAAACCCATTTCAGCAAGGGGGAAAAGAGCACGCGTGGCCTTCCTGGCAGGAGGCAAGAAGTGGAAATACAGACACTGTTCACTGTGGGCACACGGATTCTCAGGGACTGAGGGACCTCCATGGAAGTATGTACACACATGAGATGCACAGTCTTTAGATGAGACTCCTGCTATTAAAACCCTCACTGTTCTTTACCTAGGGTAAATTTTGATGGTGCAGCAACCCTAGCCAACTAAAAACACAGAAATCTGAGCTATGTGCAAGATACATTTATACTCTTCTACTAGAATACTTCCCACTAAGAAGAAGAAAGTGTTAGTTGCTCAGTCGTGTCCGACTCTCTGCAACCCCATGGACTCCAGCCCACCTGGTTTTTCTGTCCATGGGATTCTCCAGGCAAGAATACTGGAGTGGGTAGCCACGCCCTTCTCCAGGGGATCTTCCCGATCCAGGGATGGAACCCAGGTCTCCTGCACTGCAGGTGGATGCTTTACCATCTGAGCCATATGAAGACTTACTAGGGCTCTGGTATACTTGGGACAGGGAACCTGAGCAGTTGTGATTTTCAAAATTTTTCTTGCCATGGAATCTGAATCTCATAGAAAATAGGCTAAAGGGAAGCTGTTCTGGTTGATGTGAGGTGGGGCTGCTCTTTCAGGCCCTTCCTCAAGCAGATGCTTGAGGCACCAACCCTGAGATGTGGGTTCCTTGGAATAACTAACTGCCATGCACGTATTCCAAGAGAGACAACCACCGCTGTAAAAAATACATATACTTTTATAATATGTTATGTGCATTTAATCCATCTCAAATTCTAAATAATTGTCTTTTCATGGACTGTCTTATAGAAGGAAGTCCATCATACAAATTGAGACCACATGTACCTAGGAAATGTGGTTTGTTTTAAACTTATCCTGGTGCTTCCCGGTGGCTCAGCGGTAAAGAATCCACCTGCCAAAGCAGAAGAGGTGGGTTCGCTCCCTGCTCGAGGATCCACATGCCGCGGAGCAACTAAGCCCGTGTGCACAACTGCTGAGCCTGTGCTCTAGAGCCGTGAGCAGCAGCTGCCGGAGGCCCTGTGCCTGGAGCCCGAGCACCATGACAAGAGAAGCCGCCACAAGGAGAAGCCTGCACACCGCAACCAAGAGTGGCCCTCGCTTTCCGCAACCACAGAAAGCCCATGCGGCAATGAAGACCAAACAATGAATATAAGTAAATAAACAGAATTATATATATAAAAAAGTAATTGTCCTAAGAGGCAAAGCGACGTCTGCCTACAGGGTTCATCAACCAGGACTAGCGGGCCTACACTCCTTTAACATGCGTTTGCTGCACACCGACCCCACGGTGAGAACTGCGCTGGCCAGTGCTTCCTCCACACCTGCTTAAGGATGCCTGAAATGCTTCTAACAGGGGCCAAGGACTCACATCCAGTGGCAAAAGATTAGGGGAAAAGACCCCAAATTCTAATTTACTTTGAAATATGTCAAAAATAATAAGATGAACTGCTGGAGGAAAGCAATAAAGCAGGTACAGTAAGTAAACTTATTTACGGAATCTTGATAGGAGGTTCATGGTGTCCAATGGAAAATGAGTTCAACTTTTCTACATGCTTGAAATTTTTCATAATAAAATGTTGGAAAGAAACGAACAGTAGTGCACGGCATCAGATCCTTTACTTTTACACACTGGGAAGGGGGACTGAGAGCCAGGCTCGGGCAGAGTAAGAATTCTGCAAGCGCCACCGTTTTCCTGAGGTAACTATGGGGACAGCAACCCTGGGCTGAGGTATGTTCCTCACACAGCTGTAAAAGGAGATAGAATTCAGCTTGTCCCATTGGGGACTAAAACATGTTTTTATAAACATGTCAAACCAACCTCAATCCCTCACACAATGAGGACAGATAGGAGATAAAGGCCTGAGGAGGGAGGAGGGGCTCCCCAGGCCAGGACGCACCCCCAGGACAAGAGCCAGATGAGGAACCTACTGTTTTGATCCTGCTCCTTGAGGATCTGTTAATGATTTTTTTGATCCACTTAAATCCAACCAACCCTCAGATACAGAATAGCAAAAGCCTCTCGTTTACTAAACTTAACAACTTGGTGAAACAGAATGTGAAACAAGTCAAAAATAAAAAAATGGAAACTCCCCTACACATTTAAATATTACTGAACATCTATCCACGGAAAATGTCTATAAACACTGTAGGTTTATTTTAAACATTGACTTAGGACTTTTTTTTTTAAACGTAGAGATGCTAAAGAATTATAACTAAGACTAACTTTGGGGAAGATTTAAAAAGTATATCCCCAAATGAGCGTAAATGTCAACAGGAAAAAAAAAAAAAAGCCACTGAGCAGAGAAGAGCAGCTCGGCAGCTCCAGGTGAGCAGGCTTAGCGCAGACTGGCAGCCCACCAACAGCCACTCCTCTCCGGTCTCATCGCGGCCTCCGGGTTGCCTCACCTTCCCACCTCCCCCCGCCCCCCGCCACTACAGGGTCTACTCGAGCAAAGATGCTGACCTCGACCTCAGCTGCCAAGCCGCCGACTACTGGTCGTTGAAAGAAAAGGTTGTTTTTCTCACTCCCTTTTCCAGTAGTTAGGATGGGCTTCCCTGGTGGTTCAGAGGTTAAAGCAAAGTCTGCCTCCAATGCGGGAGACCTGGGTTCGATCCCTGGCTCGGGAAGATCCCCTGGAGAAGGAAATGGCAACCCACTCCAGTATTCTTGCCTGGAGAATCCCATGGACGGAGGAGCCTGGTAGGCTACAGTCCGCGGGGTCGCAAAGAGTCGGACACGACTGAGCGACTTCACCTTACCTTACCTTTCCAGTAGTAGCTGTTCTTTAAGAAACAGCTTGAAGCATTTCAAGGGCTAAATTTCCACAGTCCTGGTCAGTCAGAATTGGTGGCAGCCATTGAGAATGGCTCCAAAATTAATTTTCTTCTGTAAATTTTTTTAAGAATAGACTACCAGTAAAATTGATACATGCTTTTAAAAATGTTTTTCCGCAAATGGGTTGAGGTGTGTTCTCCTGAAACATGACACACTTGGGGGAGATTTCTAACTGGCCAACTGGACAAGCACTGGGGCTTGAGAAACCTCCAAGACAAAGAGAAATGGAAACATAAATTCATTGCGTAGGAATATGTTTCCAAGAAACGAACAGAATGATCTTAAGTCTCCGTGTAACAAAAGGCAATTATACAATCACAAGTAGGAAGAACTCCTTTGTAATACTTACACTGAACCAATCAAACTGTACCATCCACTGCTGTGTCACTCCGCCCAGCCTCCACTCCACTCATGCACGATTCTGGAAATACTTGGACCTAAGGGAATCCTAAGGCCATGTTGTGACCAAGCTGCTGGAGGCTGGGATGACTCTAAGAGACTTTCTACCCAGACTCGCCCAGATCAAAGCTTCTTTATGTGGTGTATAGAACAATCAGATGAAAGCGTCTGAACAGTTCTTGGATGTGGTGGCATCAAACTAGCCGTATCACACACAGCATCACTATTACCCCAATCACTAATACATAAAACATGAGCTACCAGGGAAAGAACTTTGCAATTCACATCAAAAGGTTTAAAGAGCATCTAGAACTCAAGAAAAAGACTGGCAACCCGCTGGAAAAATGGGCAGAGAAACACGGTTCACAGAAAAAAAAGGTCCTTATACTATTTATGTGTGGGAAAAAAAATGCTCAATTCCACACATAAAGGAAGACAAGTTAATCCGGCAGATGTAGCCAGATTTCCCGTTGTTGGGGACTGTACTATTTAAACCTCTGCCAGCAATATGAAAGAAATGGTTCTCCCCAGCTTCACAAACAGAATCAATCACCCAATCTTTGTATTTCTACTCAGCTGATAAGTGAGAAATTTTGCCTCAAAACCGTTTGCAAGATCCATTTACCTTTAGATCCAGAAGTCTCATTTTGAGAATCCATTCTCAGCCTGCATGTGTACCAAGTCATTTAGGGCAGCACTGTTTGCAATATGAAAAGACTGCAGGCCACCCTAGTAGCTACTAACAGGGAACTCGTTACATAAACCATGGTATACCATCCCAAGAAAATATGCAGCGATGAAAGAATGGGAACCATCTCTATGTACTGACATGAACTACTGTTCATTAACTGAGGAGAGCTAGCTAGCTGCACAACAGGGCATGTAGTATGCTACTTTTTTCATAGGCAGAGGAATACTTATATTTGTCAGTACTTCCATAAAGAAGCACTAGATAATTAAAAGAAATTCTTTTAATATTGATTGCCTACAGAGATGGGAGAGGAAAATTAGTGGATAAGAATAGTATGATTTCTCAGTTTATTTCTTATCATTTTAACTGTGTACACGTATCACCTGCCCAAGAATTCTAAATGAAGATGGGGGGTGGCGGCACGACATCATTTATAGAATCAGCAAAAGATAAACTCGTTAGGAATAAAGTAAGGAGATGTGTAAGGGAAAACTTTACAATATTCCTGAAAGACACAGAAAATGGGAAAAACTGAGGAGTGTGGCACATTGTTTGTAAAAATAAATCTTCCCATCCCTATCTGAATACCCTGTGCAAGGTGACTTTGCCACTCCTCCCAGTATGAAGTGAAGGCTGTTTTTCCACCTCTTGACTCTGGACTTGTTCATGTGCTTCTTTGGCTGACAGGGTAACAGCAACTGTGATACAAGCAAACGGCATGAAGCCGTTTGGGTGGGGCCTGCCCTCCCGGTTGCCAGGATCTCCTCCCTGACCACATGAGCCTCTGCAGAAGAGGGACCACCGTCCCACCCCAGCCATCCCAGCCGCACAAGGTGAGACTCCGGCACGTGGACGAGGCCACCCACGGCCATCGAGGCCTGGGCAGGCTTTTCAGACCACAAGAACCACTCACAGCCAACCTGCAGAGGTACAGGGAATAACATGCTGTCTTAACTCATTAAGTTTACAGAAAACCATGAAAAGCACCAAAGGACATCTTAGGTGAATTTTTAAAATAATCTTGCAGTGGAGGAGGACTTCAAGTACGGAACAGAAATCCTGAAGAGAGAAAAATTTCTCTTCTCCCAAAATAACACATACCTACTTTGCCTGGCAAAAGCCATTATCAACAAGATTAAAAAAAAAAAAAAGACAAGACAAGAAAAAACCTGACTTTTATCACAGACTAAAGGTTGGCTCTCCAACGCTATGAAGGCTAACTACGAGTCAGTAAGAAATAAAAGGCTTTCAAAAATGTAAAACCTCACTTATAAAACTAAACAAATATTATTTTTCCACTATCGACTGGCAAAACAAAACAAAAACCTTTGATCAGAACATTGTGTGGGTGAGGGTGTAGGGGCAGAGAAAGAGGAGTTACGTAGAGCTGCTGGCAGTGAGAGGCAGCCTATCAAAATCCAACTCAGCCTCCAGGAAGTCTTCCTCCAGAAATATTCACACAATTTGCAAACGGTTATTAACTGCAGCTCTGTTTACAGGAGCAAAGGACCAGGCCAGCCTGAAAGTAGGGATTGGTTAGTCAAGTAGGGCCCTGCCATGGAAGGGAATATCAAGTGCTCCAGGCAAAAAAAAAAAAAAGAGGGCTTGCTTATTTTTTCACACGTGGAATCATCTCTAAAGTATATGTATTAAATGAGAAAATAAAGCAAAGTACACCATTGTGTCAAGAAAAAAAAAAAGAAAGAAAACGCATCTGCTAATCTCTGTAAAGACATATACAAGTAACATTGCCTCTAAGAGTAGATAGCTGGCTGAAGGATGAATAGGAGAGAAATTTTCAGTGTTATTTTTATGTAACGTTTTAAGTGTTGTTTTTTTTTTTTTTAATATGAACTTACTGTTCAGTCAAAAAAATTATAAATCAGAAGCACTGTCTTATACCACTAACCCAGGAAGCTCAGAATCTTGCTGAAACTACCACAGTCTATTCGAGAATGTTTCCCCAGGTATGACAAAACACAAAATGCTCCAAAGTTTAACTCACACAATGACTGGAAGGCAATCAGAATCCATATTAAAGTCTACACATTCCTGCAGTTCTCATTCTGTGTGCTGCTATTTCTGTGTGTGTGTGTGTATGTATATGTAAAAAGCTACTTTTACAACAACAACAAAAGCAATATAATGAAGCTAAAATAGGAAAAGTTAGAAAGTGCTCCTCTTCACCCCAAAGGGCACAAGTGCTAATAGATTTGAAAGTACCCTTCAGAATGGTCTGCATTTGACAAGCATGTGCACGCGTGCACTCACGCACACACACATGCATACACACACCCAATCAGAACCATGACACCTGTGCGTCTCTGCATTTCATGTTTTATCTAGTCTTCGGACTCTTCATATCAGCACATCTACCCTGCTCTTTATCTGAGTTGCAAGGCTACTAATCACCACTCAACCTTCAGGGCCCTTCTTATCTGTGGCTAAGAAAAAACTGTACCCCACTCCAAATTCAAATAGCTTTACTGTGTTTCCTGGTTATAAAATGACATGTGCATTATAGAAAAAAAAAGACAAAAGTTTACCAGCAAACAGTACCCCAAGTCTCAAACTTCAGAGACAGTAAGCAGAAAACATATACGTTCCCAGTAACAGTGGTCTGTCCACACCACCCCTGCCCCCCAGCGTGTCTTGACAATATTTTTCATTTCTCCCCACAAAAGGGGGGTGAACTGTAATTACTGGCAACGTAGTTATTATGAGCTGGCTTCAGAGCCAGACCACGAGTCCAACGGCCCATTCTACTGTTTCAACAGCCTTGTAAACTTGGCTGAATTCCTCAAAGTCTCCGGCTCAAATTCCTCAAGAATGCAAGAAGGCCAACAGTTTGTGCCTCGTGACACAAATGATCAGGGAAGTACTGGATGTAAGGTGCTTGGAACAGTGACTGGCATAAAGGGCTCAGTTAACGTTAGCTATCATGACCTCCAGTGCTCTTCCCGAGTGTTATACATACATTCTGCGTGTGCTACAAAAACTTGCTGCCACACAAGGGAAACAGCCAGTGCCACGTTACTGACTCGCACAAAAAGTAGTTCTAGAGTCTGTTACTTCACCTGATTGAAGGAGAACCAGACCACCTGAGAGGTCAACCAGAAAGAGGCCCCCACCCCCACCTCGTGTAGTTTGTGTACGAAGGTAAGGGGTAACCCAGCAAGGCTGATGGTGGTCCACAGGGAATTCCTCAACCCCGATCATTTGAAACAATATTAGAATGATGAAAATTAATCAGACCAATTTTAAAATAAAAAGAAATCAAGTTTCTCTGTAAACAATCACTTGATTTTTTTTTAATGTATGTATACAAAGATTATTGGAGGTTATTCCCAAGTGCAACAGCAAAAAAAAAAACAAAATACCAAGCAGAAGCGATAACCAAACGCATGAAGAGCCTCAGTAAAGAAAGCCTTTTCAATAAATCACACTGTGTTCCTGAGAACAAAGGTAGAACACCATAGAGATGCCTAGCTGTAAATATAATGTCATTTCATCTAAAATTCCCAAAAGATTTCTTTTTGAGAAACTGTGAATGAACTTGTCCCAAAGTACTCTGCTCACTTTAAAAGGGGTACCTGAAACATAGCATGACTTGAAAAACCAAAAATGAGCAAACTTTACCTTTAGCACTTTAAGGCCACGAACAAAAATCAACAGCCAGAGATCATATGTTCAAGACTTTTAACATTTTCATCCAGCTCTATTATAAACTCAGCCTAGTTTCCAAAACAGCACAAAGTACCTAGGTTGAAAGACTGTCCCTTAAAACAAGTTCCTGCTTCAGCTGTTAGTCTCTTTTGTCTTAATGCTAGTGATCACCAGCAAGGCCACTGAGCCCTGTACTACACTGATTATTCTGTACTGAATACCCAACAACCCCATTTAGGAAAAAAAAAAAAATCTCTTAAAAGTTAAGAGAAATAAGTCCTCACAAAGGACTCTATCAAAATATTCTATCATACTCAGTGCTTCAAATTCCTTACAAGGACTGAAATTTCCCCTAATTCCATATTTCTTTCAAATGCAGAGCGGGTCAGAGCGCTGAGTGCTGGGGAAAGCACAGCAAAGGGCGCCCGAGCTGTGGTGCAGCTTCTCTGCTGTCTGGAGGTTTCATGGATCAACTGTGAAACACCACCCACACGCGAAATCACAAAAAAAATAAACTTGTCCCCTAGAACATCATCATTTTTCTGACAGAACCCGAATCAACCCAAGGCCTTTTAGGATAAAGCTACTAAAAGGAGAGACTAAAAAAACTACAGTATAGACCAAGTAAAATTAAAAAAAAAAAAAGGAAAACTAGAACATAAAGTGAATAACTGATACATCAAAATCTAGTAGTGAAAACAACTAATCAAGGAAACTCCCTGGAGGCCCAGTGGTTAGGACTCTGCTCTTTCACTGCCAATGGCCTGGGGTTCGATCCCTGGGAGGGGAACTAAGATCCCATAAGCCTCACAGCAGGGCCAAGAAAAAAAGAAAATCAACCAATCAACAAAGAAGTAACTGGTATTAGATTTGCTCTGTTACCACATACTGACAAAAACAGCTAGAAAACTGGACAAAGTATACAAAGTAACAGTTTCCAGAGACTCCCAAAAGGACAGCACAGGAAAGGAAACTCGGAGAGAAAGGAGAGGAGAGATGAGCCCTGTGAAGGCTCTGGCTTTCTGACAGGCGGCACTTTCTGACCAAGTGCTGGGAGAAGCCAAGAGCCCCAGGCAGGAAGCACAGGTCCTGTGAAGTTGACAAGACAGAGACGAAAATTCCAGGAGGCTAAGGCAGCTAGTCAAGGCTATGGTTTTTCCAGTGGTCATGTATGGATGTGAGAGTTGGACTATGAAGAAGGCTGAGCGCCGAAGAATTGATGCTTTTGAACTGTGGTGTTGGAGAAGACTCTTGAGAGTCCCTTGGACTGCAAGGAGATCCAACCAGTCCATTCTGAAGGAGATCAGCCCTGGGATTTCTTTGGAAGGAATGATGCTAAAGCTGTAACTCCAGTACTTTGGCCACCTCATGAGAAGAGTTGACTCATTGGAAAAGACTCTGATGCTGGGAGGGATTGGGGGCAGGAGGAGAAGGGGACGACCGAGGATGAGATGGCTGGATGGCATCACTAACTCGATGGACGCGACTCAGAGTGAACTCTGGGAGTTGGTGATGGACAGGGAGGCCTGGCTGCTGCAGTTCATGGGGTCGCAAAGAGTCGGACATGACTGAGCGACTGAACTGAACTGAAGGCAGCTAAAATCTGAGAACAAACTACCAGAAAGGAGTTACTCAGGGAAAAAGCTCCAGAAACCTGCGCAAAGGTCTCCTTGAGCTGGTTGGTAAATACGGAACTGCACACAACTGGGCAAACTGCTTTAAGGCCCGGCAAAGGTCAACTCTTGGGAGCCGCAGGGTCAAAAAACTGTCAAGAGGTCAGGCAGAACCAGAAGATACTAGAGCTCTGACTAGCCAGAGAGGGAAATTCCATTGAATACACCCAAAGCATTTAAGGTAATAACCCCAGGCAGGCTAGGGCTAAAAAAGGCTACCCT
The DNA here is from genome assembly GCF_014754425.2 of Oryx dammah. NCBI lineage: Eukaryota > Metazoa > Chordata > Mammalia > Artiodactyla > Bovidae > Oryx > Oryx dammah. Next base: position 81,121,309 of record NW_024070188.1, on the reverse strand, counting down.
GGACTCAACACACTCAGAAGTTACTCTTGAAAGAAAGGAACTGATGTAACATCACCCATAAAGTGATATATCTTGAAAGCAGCCAAAGATGGGGGCGAGAGCCAGACACATGCCACACCAAGGAGCAAAGAATGACCGCAGGTTTCTTATTAGAAACAATACAGTCAAAATCCACCTGTAAAGCCGCGAAAAATAACAAAACTGTCAACAGAATTCTGTGCCCATCAAAAACATCCTTCAAAACTAAACATAACACAAAGACATTTCCAGACGAAAGCTAAATTTGTCACCAGCAAACCAACACTACCAGAAATATTAAAGGAAGCTGTTTAACCAGAAGGAAAATGATACCAAACACCTGAATTTACACCAAAAAAAGAGCGCCAGAAATAATATGTAGGCCAAAAAAAAAAACACACACAAACCTCATCGTTTAATTTCCGTAAAAGATATCTGACTTTAAAAGTCAGATAACTGACTTTTGAAACAAGAATAACCACAGTGTAAAATGTACAACAGAAAACAGCACAAAGGTCAGGAAGCAGATATAGAAACGTGGTGCTGCTGCTAAGTCACTTCAGTCGTGTCCGACTCTGTGCGACCCCACAGACAGACGGCAGCCCACCAGGCTCCCTCGTCCCTGGGATTCTCCAGGCAAGAACGCTGGAGTGGGTTGCCACTGCCTTTTCCAATGCATGAAAGTGAAAAGTGAAAGTGAAGTCGCTCAGTTGTGTCCAACTCTTAGTGACCCCATGGACTGCAGCCCACCAGGCTCCTCAGTCCATGGGATTTTCCAGGCGAGAGTACCGGAGTGGGGTGCCATCGCCTTCTCCATAGGAACGTACTAGGTTCTCATAGCATGCGAAGTGCTGTATTGTTATCTGAAGTTAGAAATGTGTTAAGATACCAATGCATACTGTGAACCTAAGGGCTATCATGGATGGATGGATGGAAGGAAGAAAATAAATACTCCAATTAAAAGACAGATTGTCAACTTGATAAAAAGTAAGACCCTGGGCTTCCCTGGTTGCATAGTGGATAAGAATCATCCGCCGATGCAGGGCACAATGGGCTCAATCCCTGATCCTCGAAGATCACACACGCTGTGGAGCAACTAAGTCCATGCACCGCAACTACTGAGCCCACGGCTCAAGAGCCCATGTTCTGCAACAAGAGGTAAATATATAAAAGAAAAAAGATCTGCAGATACGCTATTTATGAGAAATGCACTTTAAAAGACAGAAAACTTGGAAGGTAAGAAGAGATGGCAGCACTACTGCGGGGACTCTAGCTCACATAAAGAGCCAGGATGGGGTGCAGAGGAAGCGCACACAGACCTCCCACCAGGACTGAGTCACCAGGTGGAGAAGAACCAAGAGGCAGGATCCCTGACCGCTGGTGGACCTGACTCTGGCTGTGCGTGCAAGCAGCAGGCAGGCAGATGGCACTGCAAAGCTCCTTCTGCCACGAGAGACAGGGAAGGAAGACAGCTGGTCCTGGGAAAAGGCCAGTTTAACAGAATATATGTATTTCAGAAAGTAGACAAGAATTTCACAAAACATAGTAGGCAAACTTCAATGTCAGGAAAAAAAAAAAAAGGTGCACCAGGTACTGGATTTACTCTCCAACTTCAAACAAGTCAAACGCCAACCAAAATCTAAGAATCAGCTCAGCAGCTCTGGAGAGTGATCCTGGAGAGAGTGAGGATGAGCCCAAGAACTGGGGAGGGGAGACCAGGCAGAGGCTGTTGATGCGCGAGTGGGGAGGCGATGGAGGCCAGGGTTCACAGGGGAGGGTGCGGGAGAGGAAGGGGCCGCACACAGGCCGCCCTGGAGACTTGCGGAGGGACCATCGCTCAGAGTCCCCGGCTGAGAACTGATCAGCGCGCACAGCAAGAAAACCACCCAAGGAGCACGCAGGACAACCTCCAAGGGTGTAATTAAGAGATATGTAGGATACGCGCTAGCATTTTGCAAAATCGACTTTAGTTTATAAAATCAAGACATTTATGCTTGCCTGGAAAACGGTAAATTTACATTACATCTATTTCACCATGATTTTTAAAAGCCCATGCAAATAAGTGGTACAATGGTGGGGGAGGGGAACACAACTAACGTTACCGTGATTGCACTATGTTCCTTCTATGGAACTAGCTTTCTGTGGCTGATGGTACACCCCCTAACACATGGACAGCCCCCAGCAGCTAGCAGTAATGTGGGTTTAAAAGTCAAAGAAACAAAGATGTAATCTCAGAAGTGGCCTGCCAGAAGTGTTAAACAAAGTAAAATACTTTCAGTGTAGACACCAAGCATACAAAGCAGATGTGATGAGCTTCACACTGTAAAACCACTTTAAATTTTTTTGCTTTAGGGCACTTTTGGGGGCTTACATGTAAGCACATGACCTCAGCTGTAATTTCAAAAAACAGGGACTTCCCTGGAGATGCACTCGTTTGGATTCCGTCACTGCCGAGGGGGCGAGTTCAGTCCCTGAGAGAACCGAGATCCTACAAGCTACAGTGTGGGGGGAACAAAAAATGAAAGGAAGGAAGGGAGGAGAGGAGAGGCCAGGAGAAAACTCTCACAGACTACAAAGATAACCGCCCCCTACGCTATATACTCAGAGGCTCTTAGCCAGTTACACTTTCTAACTATTCCATGATTTTATTTAACTTCTCTGCTCTCTCCTCCTTCTTAGCATTTAAACCACTCTTTAAAGAATTCCTACTTCAACCCCAAATACTCCTTGGACCTATGTCTTCTCTTAACATCTCTAAGAAATCTGAATTCATTGTGCGTGCACGCTCAGTCGTGTCTGACTCTTTGTGACCTCATGGACTGTATTCCGTCAGGATCCTCTGTCCATGGAATTCTCCAGGCAAGAATACAGGTGTGGGTTGCCATTTCCTCCTCCAGAGGATCTTCCCAACCCGGAGATAGAACCCAGGTCTTCTTTACCACCATGCCACCTGGGAAGCCTCAACCCCAAATATTCCTCTGACCAATGCCTTTTCTTAACTTCTCTAAGAAATATGAATTTATTACTTTAATTTACTTTCTTACTGGAGTATAGCTGGATTTAGTGTTAATGTCTGCTGCATAGAAAAGTGATCCAGTTATATATATAATCTCTTCCATATTCTTTCCCAGTATGATTTATCACAGGACACTGTTCCCCATGCTACACAGTAGGACTTTGTTGTTTATCCGTCCTATATGCAATAGCTGGCATCTGCTAACCCCCAACTCCCAATCCATCTCCCCAACCCTGGCAACCACAAGTCTGCTTTCTAGGTCTGTAGTCGGGTTTTGTTTCACAGGTTAGTTCATTCGTGTCTTACTTTAGATTCCACATATAAGTGATAGTGTATAGTATTTGTCTCTTTTGGACTTAGTGTGATAATCTCTATGTCCATTTAAGTTGCTGTAAATGGCATTATTTCATTCTTTTTCATGGCTGAGTAGTATTCCACTGCATATATGTACCACATCTTCTTTATACCTTCAAAAGAAATTTGAATTTTAAGACAAGCTGTCCATGTTCACTGTGTCTACCCCATTTGCTGCTCACTCTTCACCCCACAGTAGCCGAGCTTTGCCTGTGTAAGGACACTGGAATGGCTCTGTCAAGGCCACGAGCAGCCCTCTTGGAGGGAACTAGTGGACCTGCGGGGCCTCAGCTCACTCCGCCTCCTGGCTGCATGGGACACCGCTGTCCACTTCCTCCTCCTTGAAACATCCCTCCCTTTGCATCACCATGTGGGACCGCTTCTGACTCTCTTCTCTCCTTTCTCAGGCTTCTTTTTGGAGGCAGGCCACCCTGTAAAAAGTTCATGTTCCTGGGATCCGGTGCTCTTCTCACTGGACATACTCTCCCCGGGTGACAGTCACCCTGACAACTTCCACCTGCCATCTTTATACTGATGAATCCCACATCTGAACACACCTCCCCTCTTCCCTGACTTGATCAAATCCTGCTCGTTTTTCGGGCCCCTTAATTCACTGAGATTTCACTTGTGGGAGACATCCTATGACCTCCGAAACCTGCTGGGTCTCTCCTCCAGGCTGCCTTTGGGCTTACACTGTACCTCCCCACGCTGTACTTGCACGGTGTTATTCCTGCTTGCTGACCTGTGGTGCACCTTCTGCTGAACTGTAAGTTCCTTCTCTATCGTGTTCAGCACAGCGCCTGACACAGCAAGCACTCAAATACATATTTATTAAAGGAATGAATGATTAATCAATGTACTGCACAGTTTGGTATCTATGACATAACAGGTGTTTGATGCTCAAGTTAATGAATTCATTGCCATTTCCAAGTAAGTTTTACTTATTTCAGTTTTGAAGTTATAGAAAATAGTTTTCTTGAGATGAAAAACTTCGTTTAGTCTAGGGTTACTGCCCCAGCTAAAGAATCAAAAACCATTTAACAGGCAATCATATATCCCTTAAGTTTATAAACTAAGCTCTGTTTCGCAAAGTGCCAACGCTTGTCCCGAACATTTCTTAATTATACTTTACCTAAATCTCTACTGTGACTGTGGGGCGAGAATTTCCCCACAGCATTCTAGGCATTTTCTGCTTAAAGCCATCAGAGACCATATTTAAAGTCTGCACTCCCCTGGGATCCTCTGTGGTTACTAGAGCAGCTGATCGGATTCTAGACAAAAGCTAGGGGGCAGGCACACATTCATTTGTCAACCAAATACATAACAGGCAGTTACTACTGCAGGGCTCCGTCCTAGGTGGACACAGTGGTGAAAAGCATCAAGGTGGCTCCCTCCCCTCAGAAGTGTTTGTTTTAGGAGGTGTACAAGGTAATGCAGGTGGTGCTGGTTTAGTCACTAATTCATGCCCAACTCTTTTGTGACACCATGGACTGTAGCCTACCAGACTCCTCTGCCCATGGAATTCTCCAGGCAACAATGCTGGAGTGGGCTGCCATTTCCTTCTCCAAGGGATCTTTCTGAACCAGGGATTGAACGCTTTTCTCCTGCATGGCAGGCAGAAGGTTCTTTACCACTGAGACACCTGGGAAGCAGGTGGTAGAGGTACTGGTAAAGAGCTCAGTCAGTTGACACAAGAGTAACAGACTGGTGGTGGCTACTTTGAAATGGGTTGCTGGGGAAGGTCACTTTTGAGGAGGCAACATGGAAGATAGGAAAGGCCAGGGAGGCCTGGTGTGCTGCAGTCCATGGGGTCGCAGAGTCGGACTGCGACTGAGCGACTGAACGCCAACATCTGAGCTGACACCTATGAATGAGGGTGCCAGCCTGTGACAAGCAGAGTCTGGGGGAGGACGCAAGGCCAGCTATGGCAGAGGGGCAAGTGCAAAGGCCCAGAGGAAGCGCTGTGCAAAGCTAAGTGTAAAAGTACAAACTGGAGGTCAAATAATACAAAGGTCCATTTACGAACAGTTTTAAAAAATCAGCCTTTCTTTTTAGCAGGGCTTCTCCACTGTGTCTATAAACTAGCATTCAGGAGAGAAAAAAAGAGAGTATATTACTTATATAACCTATGAATAAAACACACTGAAAATGAGCTACAGGAATTAAGCACTACAAAAACCAGAGCATTTCGCTTTTCACTTTCATGCATTGGAGAAGGAAATGGCAACTCAATCCAGTGTTCTTGCCTGGAGAATCCCAGGGATGGGGGAATTTGGTGGGCTTCCGTCTATGGGGTCTCACAGAGTCGGACACGATTGAAGCGACTTAGCAGCAGCAGCAGCAGCAAAACCAGGGCAGAAGCTGTGTTGTGTACTGTGCAGGCCTCCCGCCTCCTTCCTGGGCCCGTGGTAGGAACGACTGATCGGCCAGCACAGCCTGTGCACAGCCGCAGTCCCTCCAGCAGTGCCCTCCTAGCAGCCTCTGCTTATCATCTCTGTCATAAAAGTGCAGTAATCAAAAGGGATAACTTTTTTTTTGGGGGGGGGGCTACATTTGCAGGATCTTAGTTCCCTGACCAGGGATTGAACCCATGTCTCCTATAGTGGAGGCATGAAAAACCACTGGACCACCAGGGAAGTCCCAAAATGGATAAAATTTTTCAAAATAATTTTTGTTAAAAACTCCTAAAGAATATATGCCTCACGGTCCTGCTTTAATAAATGACACATTTTCCTGGTTTCAAAAAGACTGCCCTAACAGTATAATTCCATCATAACCATCTATTACTGGATAAGAGAAAAGACATCGGATACTTGATTTCTAGACCACATCAGTCACACAGAAAAAATGACAGATGACCTGCAAGTCCCTCTGGACCTGTTTGAATTTAAATTAACCATCTTACACTGTTGTTGTTGTTCAGTCACTAAGCAGTGTCCAACTCTTTGCGACCCCATGGACTGCAGCACACCAGGCTTTCCTGTCCCTCACTATTCCTGGAGTTTGCTCAAACTCATGTCCATTACGTCGATGATGCCATCCAACCATCTCGTCTACTGCTGTCTCCATCTCCTGTTCCCAATCTTTCCCAGCAACAGGGTCTTTTCCGATGAGTCGGTTCTTTGAATCAGGTGACCAAAGTATTGGAGCTTCAGCATCAGTCCTTCCAATGAGTATTCGGAGCTGATGTCCTTTAGGATTGACTGGTTTCTCCAATTTGAAAGCATCGATTCTTTGGTGCTCAGCCTTCTTTATGGTCCAACTCTCACACTGGTACATGATTTCCGGAAAAATCAGAGCTTTGACTATACGGAGATTTGTCAGCAAAGTGGTACCTCGGCTTTTTAATACACTGTCTAGGTTTGTCATATCTTACATTAATCTATTTAAGTGATGGGAACAGACGCTACTATACTTAAGGATGGACTTCCTTAAGGTGACTCGGTGGTAAAGAACCCGCAGGAGAGGTGGGTTCAATCTCTGGGTCGGGAAGATCCCCTGGAGCAGGGAATGCCTGCCCACTCCAGTACTCTTGCCTGGGAGATTTCATGGACAGAGGAACCTGGTGGGCTGCAGTCCATGGGGTCGCAGAGTCGGACACGACTGAGTGACTGAGTACACACACAAGCACTATACTTAAGCGAAATGCATAATCTTCACTCAAAATGATGTTTCTCCTTAAAGCCATCTACACAAATACACACACAGCGGGGTTACAGGACGAGCAGGGATGGCTGTTTTAAACTGACACTTGGATGAAGGCCAGTACTCTTAACTACGATTTATTTTTATCAGTGGTTCCTCTTTAGGGCACTTTCTCTTCTAAATTCATATAGCTACTATAACTCATCACAGAAATACAGCTGCTGTTTATTGTATCAGAAGTATAAAGTTAAAGATACAGTAAAGTAAGATTACCAGAGAGAATTAAGTTAGGGAAATACAATATAATGTGGAGAGCTGACAATGTTTATTACACCAAAAAAAAAAAAAAAAAAAAAACCCCACCAAAAAATGGAAGAATGAATCATACTTAGTCAAACGAAGAGATTTAGACCAAACAGGCATCAAGAGATGGAAAAATTCAGAATGAGGGAGTCATCACATGCAAAGATGGAGAAGCCAGAAAAACTCCCTGGTGGTCCTAACCAGATGCCTCCCACAACACAGGAAATGGACCTCCAACCAGGTTTTTGCCAGCATCCTCTTTTCTCTTTCTAGTTGGTCCTTCCTGAAACTAAAAGCCCCTACAAAAAGAGGAAACCAAGCAAATGAGGAAAGGTGAAGTGGGACTAAGTGTTTCTAGGTGGGACGCACTTCACATGTGTCCTTCCTTAATATTCAAAACAACCCCCAATGGTATTACTCAGTTCTGCAGGAGAAAGAGCAGCTCGTATCAATTACATACATCAAGTAACCTGTTTTGAGGCAGAATGCCTGGCCAATGAGCTGGAGTTCTGACCAGCTCTCTGCCCTGCAGTAAATAATGTCAGTTGCCCTGGAGTGGGTGGGCTCTTCCCAGCCCCATCTTTCCTCTCAGCCAGTCAACCCAGCGCCCTGCTGCCAGAGGCCCTCTCGGTGAAACCAGCATCGCGTCACATATCAAAAAGTCCTAACAACAAACACCTTGTTCCCTGCGATCAAGCTCAGATCCATTTCCCTGGTGTTCACCATCCTCCAACATCTACCACCACCCTAAAAATCTAGCCCTGCCCCCAACTCCACAACACCAAGCCCTCTACAATCACCTTTCTTCTCTCACACAGAATCAGCACTGCGGAGTGCTCACAACATTCATGCCCTCCTCTCCCCTCTTCACTGGGGGGTTAAAATCCACCCCCATTTTGTTCAAGTTTTCATCCTTCCCTCTCGTGAGTCAGGTAAGGTAACCCCATGTCTGACTCCAGGTACTGATCTAGGCCTGATGAGCCAAGGCCCCAGTATTTCTTAATAGTGGTGCAGTTAACGCTGGCCAAGGGGAGGACAATTCTTTATACTGTGATGATCCTGGAAGTCATAAAAAGCTTAATGTCCTTGTAAGGGATAAGAAGGCATAATTACAGACAGGGAACCAACAGCCCAGAGTGACTAATTTATTTACGGTTAGTGAGCTAGAAAGTAGCAAAGCTGGAAGTGCAACCCAGGACTGTCCTCTCCAGGACACCCAGCAGGCTCCCAACTCTCACTCAGGAAGTCATCCACTGAACACCCACAACAGATCATTCCGAGAGGCTATAAAAACAAGCCGCCGCCCTCAGAGGCTAGTGGGAAAGACCAAAGATTACAGCAGAATCAGAGAGGATGCGGAGCCTTTGTCGTTTAGCCAGGATCTTTCATTTCTCCATTGAGTATGGTCTTGTAGCCTGTTCATGAGGTTCTCGTGCCAAGAGTACTAGAGTGGTTTGCCATTTCCCCCTCCAATGGACCATGTTTTGTCCGAACTCTTCGCTATGACCCGTCGATGTTGGGTGGCCCTGAGTGGCATGGCTCATAGCTTCACTGAGCTACTCAAGCCCTTTCACCTCGACAAAGCTGTGATCCATGAAGGCACAAGGGCCTCAAGAACAGAAGCTCTTTACTTATTTTATATCCTCTGTGGTAAACCTAATTACCTCAGTTGCAAATTATTATAAGCACTGAACACTGGCTAAACTGAAGTGCCAAGAAAGATCCTGTCCCATCAGCAGCAGCAGAATATTTTTTTCCAAAGGATTAAGTCTTCCCTACTTTTCAAGTAGAAGGAAAGACTAACACACAAACTGTAATTACCGAGTTCTCCATACTTGTAAGATCTTCTAAATTTAAGGAGTTATGATACCATTTTCTTAGTAAAACAGAAAATGGTACATTTACTCAAGTAAACTACACTTTTGTTATTCATTAGATAATTGTCTAAAGTTCATTTTCTTTGCAAACGATACTGAAAAGCACTTCTGATAATCGCTTAAATCCTGATATGGCACTAGGATACTGACTGACTAAAGGCAGCTGATCACGTTAAAGCAGTATCAAAAAAATACTGAACTTACTACTACCATCAATCCTCCTCAAAGTCTGATGGGTCCATGAGATCCACAGTCTAACCTAAGCAATCCCAGGTAACCAGCCACAAATCTTAACTTATTAATTAGAGTACCACGACTGGCCTATTAATAAGAGTGCCACGCAGCCTGTGTTCCACGGGGCCAATCTGTCAGGGTTACTGAGGTGCTCTGTGTTCTGTGTAAAACACAGGATGTGTGTGCATGCTAAGTCCCTTCAGTCATGTCTGACTGTGACCCCCATGGAGACACCACCAGCTGCCTCTGTCCATGGGATTCTCTAGGCAAGAAGACTGGAGTGGGTTGCAGGGCCCTCCTCCAAGGGATCTTCCTGACCCAGGGATCAAACCCCCGTCTCTCAGGTGCCCTGTATTGATAGGTGGGTTCTTTACCACTGGCACCACGTGGGAAGCCCAAAACACAGGGCATGCTGAATGAACTCCTGCCCTGAGAGGCTACTCCCTAATATACAGGGGCTGTTCTGACCCCACCAGCTGAAGCTGTTCTTGTAGATAAGCAATTGAATTATTACATAAGCTAATGAAACAAGAAAAAAAGAGTATTTCTAAGAAAATGAAGTTGAAGGAGGAGCCTTGATTAAAAAAAAAAAAACTTGTTAGAAAGCTTTCTGTCAAAGCAAGCACATCAGAAACAACAGTTAAATGGGAGGTAACAATTTTAAAAAATCTAAAATTTTTGCATTCACAATACATGAAATTGCTTTGGAACTCTTTAAGTTCTTTAAAAGAAGATGGACCACGTATACAAGATGGATCACCTGGAACTATAATCAGAGGCACATACTCCCAAGACCAGACCCTGGCTTTCTATCAAAGGACTGGTAAATAAATGGATATTTAAATATTTTGTTACAATAAGATGGTTAGTATTTCCTTTTAAATCTTCATTTTCATCCACTTTTCAATCAACTACAGGTACCATCCGAAGGCTGAAGGCCAGGCCTGTCTTTCTCCCCCATGAAAATGCGTGTATAACCCCACTGTTCTCAGCTCTAGTCCTGGGCAGCCTTCTGGGGCCTGCACCACCCACTGGATACACAGGTTGTAGGAGGGCCTGTCTGCTGAGGATTTTGTGACGTGTGGAGCTGACAAGAGGAAAGCAACATACCTATCCTAAAACCTTTGCGTTAGGGATAGTCACACTCCCTATGGCAAAATCCATTTTAAATTAACACTGGCAGATTCACACAAATGCCAATCAGTAATAGCTTTAAATATCATCACCTAAGCGTCTAGCTAAACTAGACAGCACTGTCCTCACCTTAATGCTTACCAGCCAGCAGACAATTTATGAACGTGTTCACACCGCACACCATCAGCCTGGATATCTCAAGATGTTAAAGATTTATTATGAATTTTTAAATAGGATACTAGGAATTGTTATATGTTTTTAAAATCTTATTTTGGAGGTAAACACTGAAATATTTATCATGAGACAATATGTCTGGAATTGCTTCAAAATACTCAGGGACGCAATCATTCTCCAATTAAAAAAATAAATAATCAAGGAAAGGGAGACTGGGAGAGGAAGGTCAAAGGAAACAAAATCGGCCAGGAGCCGGCAGTTGCTGCATCTGCCCATGCACACACAGGGGGTTTACTGTACTATTCTTCTTTTGCCTATGTTTGGAATTTTCATAAATAAAAATTTAAAAATAAAGGATTATACCAAACTATTTAGATAATATCTTAAAAACTCTCAGATGTGGAGTTTTTTTAACTTAAATTTTATTGTCATACATTGACATGACTCAGCCAGATGTGGAGCTTTTAAGCCCAAATAATATGAAATTTCATTAATATATTGCACACCAGAAAGAAAAAAATCACAAAAAACAAAAACACATAATGGAACCAGAGAAAGAATTAAGATTTATTGAATCTCAAACTCCTACGCCGGGCTGATGCTGCTTCGTCTAAGCCCGTGAGAACATTCTGACCCAATTCTCACTGTACCAGTTGCTTTCTTACACTACTGTTCTCAAAACTGCTGAGGCTTCAGGAAGTTTACATAAGAAACTGCTTTAGCAAGCAGTGATTCCAATTAGAAAAGGAATGAAGTCGGCTGTAATTGGTTATAAATATTTCTACATCTGCTTGTAATCTGCCAGTCTGGAGCTATCTTACTTACTCTCTGGGTGAACACCGGTCAAGTCGACAGGAGGGTGACAGCCAAACCCACTGTTTTATAGCCCAAAGGGGGAAGTGGTCTGAGAAGGGGATGCACTTACTTTCAGCATATCCAGGAGAAAAGACAGAACGGAAAATTCAGTATGTTAGAGATGCTTTAAATTTTATTTTAAAATTATTTTCAAGCGACTGGATTGGGATAGTCCACATACATATATAAAAGGATAATCCACGGATCCTCCTGTGCACTGATTGGCTTAAGTGGAGCACAGGATTTTCCTAGTACGACTTTAATTAGATAAAATCAATACAGTTTAGAGAGGGGATCAAGTAAGACCTAAGCCCAATATGAAAGTGAACAAGGCATTAACTCCCTGCAGTATGCTTCGGGCTTAATAACGGCGTGCGGCATGCATGCTCAGTCACGTCTGACTCTTGGTGACCCCATGGCCTTAGCCCGCCAGCCTCCTCTGTCCATGGGATTTCCCAGGCAAGAATACTCGAGTGGGTTGCCATTTCCTCCTCCAGGGGATCTTCCCAACTCAGGGATCAAACCTGCGTCTCCTGAATTGGCTGGCAGACTCTTTACCACTGAGCCGCATGGGAAGCCCTAATAAAGGCAAGCTCAACTGAGAGAGAGAGAAGGAAAGAAAAGAGAGAGAAATAAAGGGAAGGAGGAAGAGAGAGGAAAAGAGAAAAGTCAGCTAGCTGCTCCTGGAGTGCCAAAAGCCCTCCTGTGGTTTCACCTCGAAGAATGAATGCCAAAGCCCTCCTCATCACTCACACTCACTCAGCAAGCTGCGGGTCCGGCCACATCCGAGGCCCAGCTGGCCACGTGATCTCCCAGACCTCTGGGTACACTCTCCCCAGGGGTAATGCCTTTTCCTTTAGAGATGGAAATTTCGAGGCTTCCCTGGGATCTGGACTTGAGGGTCACCTTCCCAGAGGCTTCCTTGGCCACCCCACCCCACACTGTGGGCATAAACACGCACATGTTCTCACCCCTCACCAAGTTCTCTTCTCCCAGTTGAATTTTTCTGATTTCTTTTTTACTGCCATCTCCTCCATTAGCATGCAAGGCCCAGGGGAGCAGGGATTTTTTTGTCTGAGTGCAGACACTAAGACACTAATTTAAATCGACTTAAAATTATTCTCTCTAATGTTGTATTCCTAATGCTCCAACCGTTTCTGGCCCATGGCTGGTGCTCAATGATTTACTGAAGGTAATAAAAAAACCCAATGGTCTACCACATGAGGATCCAACGAGATGTACTATCTGTGAACTTTGTAAACGGATCTGCTAAACACGTGCAGTGGTTTTATAACAGACTTTCCAGCAAGGCCAATCTCATTCACACTTGTTCTCTAAGCCTCTAACATTCTGCCTTGTTTTTATCTTATTTTCATGTATGCAAGATAACTGACTAGAAATAACAAGGCACACCAAGGCAATGGCAAAAAAGAATCACCAGCCCCTCTGTCCATGGAATTCTCCAGGCAAGAATACTGGAATGGGTTGCCATTTCCCTTCTCCAGGAGATCTTCCCGACCCAGGGAATGAACACAGGTCTACTGCCTTGCAGGCAGACTCTACTGACTCAGCCTCCAGGGAAGCGCAAGAATACCGAAGATCCCTTCCTTCCTATTACACCTAACCCTCGGTAAGAGGAGAAGAATTTGAGCTACAGATCACACAGCTGAATCTCCCAGGAGGATGAGGACAGAAATGGCTGTAAATGGTTACAGAAAAATTAAGTTCTATTTTTCCCCCCACCTGGATTGTGCATGGAACGCACACCTGAGTTCCTATTATTACTTGTATGTTACAGATGAGGAAAATGGAACATTAAGGAACTTTCCAAAGTAATACAGGTATATGTGATTGGGATTTGAACCCAGCCTCCCAATCTCTCTGCTGTTCCACCCATACTACAGTGAAATACATAAATTTCATGATCACATAGAACTCATTTTTAATTCACTGCATCTCTATAGGAGACATGACACAATGTCTCTTCTAAAGATAAGATTCAAGGGAACTCAAATGGCAATAAGCTCTTAGCAATCACCTTTTTATGTAATAGCTAACTTCAATCATAGAGAAATGCAAACAACCTCAAGATCAATTCATTACATATATACATACATACATACATACATACATACATATGGGCTTCCCTGGTGGTTTAGATGGTAAAGAATCTGCCTGCAATGCAGGAGATCTAGGTTCAACCCCTGGGCTGGGAAGATCCCCTGGAGAAGGGAATGGCAACCCACTCTAGTATTCCTGCCTGAAGAATCCTATGGACAGATGAGCCTGGAGGGCTACAGTTCATGGGGTCACAAAGAGTTGGACATGACTGAGCGACTAACACCTTCTTCACTTTCCTGAAAACTCACCAGCTGGGAATCTCTAATCTAGAATAAACTCTTGGTGCTGCAAAGCAGGCACATGAACACTCCAAGTATTTTAACTGATCTGCTAGCGTGGAAATCAAAAGGAGCAGATCCATTTCAACCGTTGGGAGATGCTGTGTCCAAGGATTTAGAAGGGGCCGAGTCACAGAAACAGATTATCTGCAGGGCACATGTTGTTCACTGGACCACAAAAGTGGCTTATTGTCTAGTCCCAGATAAAAACTGAGGTCACAACTAGGCATGTTGGAAATGCAGGCCTTCTTTGACAAGTATTCTCTGTACTGCAAAAGCAGTCGCTCTAATAAGGAACTGTTTAAAGGACCTCAAACTAAACGTGTCGTCACTTATTTAAAGCTTCCCTGGTGGTCAGATGGTAAAGCGTCTGTCTACAACGTGGGAGACCCGGGTTCGATCCCTGGGTCGGGAAGATCCCCTGGAAAAGGAAATGGCAATCCACTCCAGTACTATTGCCTGGAAAATCCCATGGACAGAAGAGCCTGGTAGGCTTACAGTCCATGGGGTAGCAGAGAGTTGGACACGACTGAGCGAATCCAATTTCCCTTTCACTTATTTAACACTACACCCTCATCTCAAGCAGAGAAATGATCTGTATTACGACTGACGTATGTCGGAGTAATTCACTAGTTTTTATTTTCTCATAAATTCTTTCAAACTGTAGCCTCTTTTCCGACATAAACTCAAGTTTTACGTTTCCAATGACAGTAAACCCAGCAAAACACAGGGAAGGTCTCACTTCCAAGCCCAGACCCTTATGCCGTCACTGGGCACTGCACGCGCTTCTACCGCAACAACGAGAACTCTGAGTCCAAGAGACTCACGTGTCTGCTTTCCCCACTAGATTATAAATTCTTTGAGTAGAAAAATGGATGCACTGTTCACTTACAGAATTTATAAGTTCTGGAGAAAGACTGTTGAATGAAATAACATGCTTTTGATGTCTGGTAGCATACTTAATATATCCCAGAGATACCCCTTGATATTTATGTACAATAATATTCTAATGTTAACCACAGAACATGAAAATCAAATGTATTCCTTCCATAACTGACATAACTAATAGTGTATGCTGTTTATGGACCAGCAAGAAGACTGAATGGTATAAATGCCATTTCACATCATCTGGAAATACAAGGATTTCACGGCATTTTTCTGCACCATTCATATACATACATGGATTCCTGTTGATAGTGCATAGGCAAGTTGCATGAAT
Source organism: Oryx dammah (assembly GCF_014754425.2). Lineage (NCBI taxonomy): Eukaryota > Metazoa > Chordata > Mammalia > Artiodactyla > Bovidae > Oryx > Oryx dammah. The sequence continues at coordinate 81,106,081 of NW_024070188.1, read as the reverse complement.
GCAGGCTACTTTCTGAAGCAAACTTGCATTCATGCGTATGAGTCCTAGACCAACTTAATTATCAAACGTAGGTTTTTCTAGTTAGGGACAATATTCTTTGTTTTCTCTGACTTTAAAAACATCTGCCATTTTACTTTTTTGAGGCATCAATGTGGGCAAACAGGAAAGTTTAATGTGGTGAAATTTAAATTCATCAAAATTAAGTATAGGTGCACACAAGATTTAAAAAACTGGATTTACACAAATATAATTTTGATTACAAAATAATTAAAACACAGGATCCTTTTACACAGTAATCTCCCCTAGTGAATTAAAACTCACTATGACTATACAACCACTTCGGGAACATATGATACAAAGCAAATAAATCTGGACTGATTTCTGTGAACTATAATGATATTCAAAACTGTATGGCATGTTTTCTGGCTAACCAAAAAGCAACAAGAAAAGTAACAACCAGTCACAGTCACTTCACAGCCATAATAATCAGAGACTCTAACAGATGAAGCTATTTTGCACATAATACAAATAACCAATCAGTACAACGCTGAAAAAAGTTACTGAAAACCACAAATTGATAAGAAGCAGAACAGTTTTTGAGAATACCAATTTTAAAATTTTCAGCCTCGCTTGAACTCATCAGATTAGAATACTTTAAACAAGAAACAAATACTTACTGCACACAGTATACTAGAGCCCACCTACTTTACAGTCCACAGTTCTAGAGATGAACCGGGGACAGAACCCAGGTTCTTACTTGCTTTTTCCATCTTCTGCAACATTGCTTCTCTAAGTGTGGTCCCCAGACCTCCAGCAGCAGCATCACCTTGGAACTGGTGGAAATGCATGTTCTGGTCCCACCTCCTGAATCAGGAAAACTCAGAAATCAAACAGCAATTTTCGATTTAAGGGGCTCTCCAGGTGGGGGACATTTGTTGAACCATGTGGCTCAGATGGTAAAGAAACCACCTGCAATGCAGGAGACCCAGGTTCGATCCCTGGGGTGGGAAGATCCCCTGGAGAAGGAAAGCACAACCCACTCCAGTACTCTTGCCTGGAGAATCCCATGGACAGAGGAGCCTGGTGGGCTACAGTCCACGGGGTCACAAAGAGTCGGACATGACTGAGTGACTAATACTTTTACCTTCACATTACAGGTGGGGGGCTGCGATGCAGTTCAGGTACCATAGCTCTACCATTAATGCCTAAACATTATCACCACTCATAAAATATGTATGCACTTTAGTGGAAGTCCAATTTCTTTCTTAGATGGAAGTTTATTACCATTGCCATCATCTTCTTTGCAGGAGAGATTCCTACCGAGTCAGAGAAGAAGGGAGTTTTGGGGAAAATAATTAATACTCAAATTTTAGAGAACAATCTTCTATCACTTTTGTAATATAAACTATAAGAAGAGTATAGGGAAATGGGTTTTTACTTATCAAAAAGGGGAATGGGTTTTTAAATCCTATAGATACCGCAGTAAAGATTAGAACCATCTTTATTTTTTTTTTAGAACCATCTTTAATATTAGAATTTTCAAAAACAATCCCCATAATTTTTTTTGCTATCATGGCTTAAATGATTAAAATGGATCAATCTTATGTAACTACAGATTTCATAGTCTAAAGTCTATTGGTTTCCTAGGTTTTCTGGTTTCAAGAAACTGAATATACTTTACTTAATAGTTGGAAGAAGAAATGGCAACCCACTCCAGTACTCTTGCCTGGAGAATCCCATGGACAGAGGAGCCTGGCAGGCTACAGTCCACGGGGTCACAAAGATCAGACACGAATGAGCGGATGTACACAAATGGCAATCATGAGACAAAGGAAGCCTGACATACCAACAAAAAGACTAAACTTTAAATTCAGCTCTTCACTCTCAAATCTTACGAGGGTCGGGAGTGAAGAAACTGCTGCTGACTCACAAAGGAGTCCTTTGAGCTCCTGAGGGAAAGAGTTCAGAGAGGCAGGTAAAACAAGAAGAGCAATTTTCCAAAAACTTCAGGTTCAATGCTGGTTAGTCAGTAAGTTTTAGCCATTTTTAAAAGCTTAAGAAACATACTTTTTCTCCTTTGGAATAAGAAAATATGGTGCTTAAGGAAGAAAAATTAATTTTAAGTTTCTATTTGTAATACTGAATATATTAGCATTTTCCTACTGAAGTGCCCCTTACTATGTATAAGCATTAACTGAAAAACTTTTTTTTTATCTTAGCATAATTGAAAACAAATTAACAGAAGGTGGATAAATTTGGAAGTCAGCTTCAGAGGTTCTGGTTAATGACAGTAAGTTCTTAAGTTTAAAAAAATTAACTTGTTTTCTTCCTTATTTCAAAAACGATAAATATTCATTACTCAAAATTGTGAGAATACAAACAAGATGAAAAAGAAGTTCTTAAGGGAGAGTTGCATGTATGTGGACTCTGCAATCCCATGGACTGCAGCCTGCCAGGTTCCTCTGTCCCTGGAATTTTCCCGGCAAGAATCCTGGAGCTGGTTGCCATTTCCAACTCCAGGGGATCTTCCCGAGGATTGAACTCATGCCTCTTATGTCTCCTGCATTGGTACGTGGGTTCTTCACCATTAACACCACCTGGGAAGCAAGCCTTGCTGGCTTGAGAGGCTGCAGCAGGAGCCCCATGTGCAGACAATATCGCTTCCGGGCGAGGCCAGGCCGTCTAGACTGAGGCCCTAGGTGGAGCACAGGGCTCGGCATGGAGCTCACTCTCCGCCCAGAGGAAGCAGTCAGTGAATGATGACCGTTCCCAGGATAAAGTGCATTTTTTGCTTCATTAACTAATGTCTAAAATTCTGTGTCCCCTTGATTTAAATGTCCCACCTGACACAAACAGGTGACTTTTGAATCCTGCCTCTGCAGGTAACACTACTTACTATATGACTCAGTTTTCAGATACTAAAAATAGCTTGGAAAAACTGAGTCATACTGAATAACATCCTCAAGCACTGTATTTACAACACCTAAAAATGAACAAGATGGGCTAAATCTATCATGTGTTTTTGATAATCAGAAGGGGAGAAAAAAAAAGAAAATACCAATTGAGACGTGAAATGCCCAGTCTGTTATTTTGATGGTTTAAGGTTTGGTTTCAAGTGAAATGCTTAACAACTCTGCTTTTCCACCGTTCTCCCTCCAAATAACAGATTAACACTGCGCAGATATTCCATTCCTTCACTTTTCAGCCTGTTATAAAGATGTTCTGACTTGGATTTTGTTCTGGCATGCAGGGCAGGCTGATTCCCTGAACTGCCACCAGAGTGAAGCTCTGAAGTGCTGAATAAAATATTAAAAGCAAAAGACACACTCCCCCACACACAAATAAATACCATTTAAAACACAATGCTGAGTCAGCACAAAAGGAAAGGCTCTAGAAAGGTGAGAGGAAGTGAGAGCAGAAACTCTGGGAGGAAAACACGTTGAGACAGGGTTCCGCCCCAGGAGGCTCCTCCAAGCCCTGGGGAGCCAGAGTTTGGGTCTGGCACTAGTGGTAAAGAATCCGCCTGCCAGTGCAGGAAACACAAGAGACAAGGGTTCAATTCCTCGGTCAGGAAGATCCTGTGGAGGAGGGCATGGCAACCTACTCCAAGATTCCTGCCTGCAGAATCCCATGGACGGAGGAGCCTGGCAGGCTGCAATCCATGGAGTCGCAGAGTCGGACACGACTTAGCCACTGAACAACAACAAAGAAAGAACAGTAAACTGAAGGTGGGAGTCACAGAAATTATCCAGATGAGGCGCTAAGAAAGCACGACAGGTTGAAAGTTGGGAAGTTAGAATCTGCTGGACCTTTTCATGCTAATTAGGGTTCCAGAAAGAGAGAACAGAAGAGGCAATATTCCTGAAATAGTCACTGTGCATTTTCTAGCTGCACTCCCCACTGTGCTAGCTAGTAGCCACATGTGACTATTTAAATGAAAATTTTAAATACAGTTCCTAGGTCACACTAACCACACTTTAAGTTCTCCTTAGCTTTGCGTGGCAGGAGGCTACCACATGGGACGGCACCAATGTAGAACATTTCCATCATCACAGAAAGTTCTACGGAGCTGCACTGTTGCAGAACTACTGAAACACACATCCTCAGATTCAAGCTACCCAATAAATCCCAAGCTATAGAAATAAAATCCACACGCGAACCCGCTAAGGTGGTACCACAAAATACTGAAGATACAGAGGTCTTAAAAATGGGCAGAGGGAAGAGTCGGACCATCTATTCAGGAACAATATTAAATGCTGACTTCTGAGCAGTATCTTTGAAATCCAGTAAGAAACTGGAAATAACAGAACTCTGTACCTAGAAAACTATTTTTCAAGCACAAGGCAAAACACATTTTCACACATAAGAGGTTTTACCGACAACAAACTCTCCCTAATGGAAACTTCAAAGAATCCACTTTAGGAAAAAGGAAAATTATCCCAGAAACAACTGAAATGTAAACAGGAATAGTAAGCAAAGATATGGTAAAAGTTGATTAAATCTAAGTAAGCATTAACTGTATTAAAAAAAAAAAAAAAAAACTAACGTCTAATTTGTGGCACAGAAGATAACCAAAACGCTAGGCAGCAACCAGGTGTGTTGGGAGAGATGACTGCAGCCAGGCAGCCTCAGGTCTCTGTAATTCTGGAGGAGGGTCATGAAACTGAGTACTACTTTAAGGCAGAAATAGTAACATAAATGTTTATGACATACACATATGAAAAAAGTGACATACAAGCATACCTCCTTTTATTTGTTTTGCATTATTGCACTTTTCAGATATTTTGTTTTTTACCAATTGAAGGTCTGTGGCATTAGTCTGGAACCAACCCACAATGGATATGACCTAAATCAAATCCGTATGATTATACAGTGGAAGTGAGAAACAGATTCAAGGGATTAGTTCTGATAGACAGAGTGCCTAAAGACCTATGGACAGAGGTTCGTGACATTGTACAGGAGACAGGGATCAAGACCATCCCCAAGAAAAAGAAATGCAAAAAGGCAAAATGGCTGTCTAAGGAGGCCTTACACATAGCTGTGAAAAGAAGAGAAGCGAAAAGCAAAGGAGAAAAGGAAAGATATCCCCATCTGAAGGCAGAGTTCCAAAGAATAGCAAGGAGAGATAAGAAAGCCTTCCTCAGTGATCAGTGCAAAGAAATAGAGGAAAACAATAGAATGGGAAAGACTAGAGATCTCTTCAAGAAAATTAGACATACCAACGGAACTTCTCATGCAAAGATGGGCACAATAAAAGACAGAAATGGTATGGACCTAACAGAAGCAGAAGATATTAAGAAGAGGTGGCAAGAATAAACAGAAGAACTATACAAAAAAGATCTTCATGACCCAGATAATCACGATGGTGTGATCACCAACCTAGAGCCAGACATCCTGGAATGTGAAGTCAAGTGGGCCTTAGGAAGCATCACTACGAACAAAGCTAGTGGAGATGATGGAATTCCAGTTGAGTTATTTCAAATCCTAAAAGACGATGCTGTGAAAGTGCTACACTCAATATGCCAGCAAATTGGGAAAACTCAGCAGTGGCCACAGGACTGGAAAAGGTCAGTTTTCATTCCAATCCCAAAGAAAGGCAATGCCGAAGAATGCTCAAACTACTGGACAATTGCACTCATCTCACACGCTAGCAAAGTAATGCTCAAAATTCTCCAAGCCAGGCTTCAACAGTACATGAACCATGAACTTCTAGATGTTCAACCTGGATTTAGAAAAGGCAGAGGAGCCAGAGATCAAATTGCCAACATCCGCTGGATCATCGAAAAAGCAAGAGAGTTCCAGAAAGACATCTACTTCTGCTTTATTGACTACGCCAAAGCCTTTGACTGTGTGGATCACAACAAACTGTGGAAAATTCTTCAAGAGATGGGAATACCAGACCACCTGACCTGCCTCTTGAGAAATCTGTATGCAGGTCAAGAAGCAGCAGTTAGAACTGGACATGGAACAACAGACTGGTTCCAAATCGGGAAAGGAGTACGTCAAGGCTGTATATTGTCACCCTACTTATTTAACTTATATGCAGAATACATCATGAGAAATGCTGGAGTAAGCACAAGCTGGAATCAAGATTGCCGGGAGAAATATCAATAACCTCAGATATGCAGATGACATCACCCTTATAGCAGAAAGTGAAGAAGAACTAAAGAGTCTCTTGATGAAAGTGAAAGAGGAGAGTGAAAAAGTTGGCTTAAAGCTCAACATTCAGAAAACAAAGATCATGGCATTCAGTCCCAACACTTCATAGCAAATAGATGGGAGAAACAGCAGAAACAGTGTCAGACTTTATTTTTTTGGGCTCCAAAATCACTGCAGATGGTTACTGCAGCATTGAAATTAAAAGACGCTTGCTCCTTGGAAGAAAAGTTATGATCAACCTAGACAGCATATTAAAAAGCAGAGATATTACTTTGTCAACAAAGGTCCGACTAGTCAAGGCTATGGTTTTTCCAGTAGTCATGTATGGATGTTGAGAGTTGGACTATAAAGAAAGCTGAGCACCAAAGAATTGATGCTTTTGAACTGTGGTGTTGAAGAAGACTCTTGAGAGTCCCTTGGACTGCAAGAAGATTCAACCAGTCAATCCTAAAGGAAATCAGTCCTGAATAGTCTTCGGGAGGACTGATACTGAAGCTGAAACTCCAATACTCTGGCCACCTGATGGGAAGAACTGACTCACTGGAAAAGACCCTGATGCTGGGAAAGATTGAAGGCAGCAGGAGAAGGGGATGACAGAGGATGAGATGGTTGGATGGCATCACTGAGTCAATGGACATGAGTTTGAGAAAACTCCGGGAGTTGGTGATGGACAGGGAAGCCTGGCATTCTGCAGTCCACGGGGAAGCAAAGAGTCTGGACTGAACTGAACCCACAACATACCCAAGGTATGGGAGCAAACCTTCTGAAGGTAAGGAACAAACCTTGTAAAAAGTTGAGGGGCTGTGGGGAGTCCTCAGTCAATCTGTATATGGTATCCAGATATCCAAACACAGAATAAACACAAATAAGGCAAACAAAACCCTCTAGCCACAAAGATTGCCAAACAAGATGAAAAGGTAAGATTCAGCTGTGGGCTTTTATATATCAGGAAAATATTTATCAAAAAAAAAGATAATTTCTTATCAAAAAAAAGAAAGATAAATTCTTATCAAAAGAAAGCCAGTGAAATCATTAACTTCAGACAAAATTACCTTTAAGAAAAAATGCATTATAAAAAGGGTCACTTCATAATAATAAAAGGTCCAATTCACCTGGAAGATAATATTAATCCTAACCTTAGAGAAGATTTTAAATCCACCATTTTAACATCTCTGTCAAGTACACAAAAGACATTAGATACAACAGATTAAGTAGAATTAGGATACAGATGGAAACAGCATAGTTAATAAGTCTGTATGGACATATATAGAAAATGCATGTATATACATTGATTAGGCAATGTATACTTTTTACGCACAGGTATAACATTTACAAAACCTGACTATACCCTAGGTATAAAGTTAGCATCAGCAAATTTTCAGGTGTGTTATTAGTATCAATCAGATTCCCTGATCATAATGAAATTAAGTTTGAAATCATTAACAAAATGATAAATAGAAAAACCTTATACTTTTGGAAAGTAGACATTTCTAACAATTCACAGGTTAAAGATATCTCTTTTTAAAATCTCAAAAGTTGTGAAGTTTGTTTCAATTATCTTAAAATATAAGAATAAATTTCTCATGTAATAACTAGTAAAAACTGATTTATTTAAAAGACATGGCCAACACGTAAGCTGTAGGTAAATATTTTCCATTGTGCATGCATACTTAAAATTTTCTTTTACTAAAATGCACAATTAAAAGGATAAAAGCTAACAGGTGGAGATAAATCATTTTAACAGCCACTTATCTCACTGGAAAATCTTTTTGCTCTTTCAAATTGGAGAGGGAGGAATGGAGACAAGAAAACTCAACATTGATTTGTGGAATAACAGTTTACTAAGAGCCTGGTCTGTGTCTGATACAGGTGAGCACACACAGTCCAGCCTCCAGGGGCGGACAGCACCCTAAAGGAGCAGTGGGCAGGGAAGCACACGTAAGATGCCCGTCTGGACGAAGGAGGTGACCCTGGTAATGGGTCAGGAGATCAGAAAGCTTTCTGTAGTAATGCCTTGAGCTGAGATACAATATGTAAAAGAAGGCACATAAGTGAAAAGGCCAGAGAATAGCATTCCAGAAAAGAGGAACAGTGTGTGCAAAGGTACAAAGTTCCGGTGGGCAATCAAACTAAAACTGTAATTAAAATTTCAGATGGATGGTCAATATAAAAGCAGGGTACAGCATAAATTCTGCAAAATTTTTATGCTTTCTCATCTGCTTCTTCTTTAATAAGAAACTGGTTGATGTTCCTACAGTCATAGAATTTTTCTGTGATATACAAATACTGTCTAGATACTCTATTTATGAAGACACTTCAAAATATAGTGAAAGTGAAGTTGCTCAGTCGTGTCTAACAGCTTTGCGACCCCACGGACTGTAGCCTACCAGGCTCCTCATTCCATGGAATTCTCCAGGCAAGAATACTGGAATGGGTTGCCATTTCCTTCTCCAGGGGATCTTCCCAACCCAGGGATTGAACCCGGGTCTCCTGCACTGCAGGCAGACGCTTTACCATCTGAGCCACCAGGGAAGCATATAGTACTATCATGCAAAACTGAACGGTTACCATTTTACATACTGTTCAACAAAGAAAACTATCAAAAACAACTAAATCTTTAAGACCCTTTAGAAAGCTATTTCTACTCTCTTCTTCAATAAAATTCTACAGTAAACAGGTTTTTGCTCAGGAGAGACTACAAAGTATGCTTTCTAAACTCTTCTCACTAATATGTATCATGTAACAGTCTTGAGCAATACTGGTAATTTCAATATTACACCTTCACTCCATTCAACCAAACAAGCACTGTAACAAATATACAACTTCAGATACTGGAGATGGAAAGAAAAATTTAAAAAACAAAACCAAAAACAGGGATTCTTAAAATTTGGTTCCAATGATTACTCCTAAAAGTGTAGCTCAGCAGTAAAGAACCCGCCTGCCAATGCAGGAGAGGCAAGTTTGATCCCTGGGTCAGGAAGGTCCCCTGGAGAAGGAAATGGCAACTCACTCCAGTATTCTTGCCTGGAGAATCCCATGGACAGAGAGGAGTCTGGCGGGCTATAGTCTACGGGGTTGCAAAGAGTCGGACACAACTTAGCAACTACACATGTAACAACATAAAAGGTGTCTACATAAGCACAAAAGGATTCAGATTAGTTCCAAAGGTTAATTGTGACATGGAAATTACAGCTAAATTACACAGCTACGGACTAACTTCCATTAACTATTTCAGGTCTCTTTTGCTATAACCTGGCAGAAGAAAAAGAGAGAAAAAGAATTTCTTTCCCTTAAATAATTTATTCCTAAGTCTACCATATGACTATGTAAAAATACAACCTGGAGTTCCTAGAAGTCCAGGCTACACAATCATATTAGCCTTTTGTTGTATTTATTAAATGCGACAAGATGGGGACTCAAGGTGAATTCAGCATTCTGAGTAATGATTAGAAACAAGAACAGATCATTTCTTTCAAGTGTGCAGTTACTGATTAATTTTCTTTGGCAGCAAAGAACTAACCAATTCAAGTTTTTCTTCTAAAAGATAATTTCTTTCTATTGTGAATATACCAGTGTAGTTTTCTAAAAAGCATGATAGTTCAAAGATAACTGTTATCTTCATGAAAACATGTAAGAGCATTACATCAGAAAATTATATTAGAAGACAACTGAAGGCATTTTCTGACACTACCTAAAATATCCACAAATTCTGTTTATTTCTCATTACTTAATGCTTGTGGCAAGAGCCTGAATGCCATTTGATCCAATTTTTAAAAAGTCAGACAATATTACTTAGTAAAAAATATATTCTTATTCGCTCTTACTAAAAAGTTAACCTAACCAATTAAAATTAAAGAAAGGAAAGGAAAACCCTCAAACTACTCAGATGCGGGTAATGGTATGGATGGAAGGGAGTATGAACCAAAACAAGGACAAATCTACTCTCTGGGAACAATTAAAAAAGTGAAACTTCGTTTGATGTAAGAATCACCAGGAACTGGGAAAACTGAGGAAGACTCCTATATAAGTGCTTCTCCTTTGTTTTTGAAACCAGAAGTGGCTTGTCACAATGTAAACATGGAAAGGAGTACCATGTGGAATAGTGATTAGAAAGGTGAAAAGAAGTGAGGACAAACACAATTCAAGTTTAGTACAAAAACTATTCTAATTTTATGGAAAAACACCCACTCCAGTATTCTTGCCTGGAAAATTCCATGGTCAGAGGAGTCTGACGGGCTACAGTCCTGGGGTTGCAAAGAGCAGGATGCAACTGAGCATACAAGTTCAGGCTTAAGTATCAGATAAAATTTTCGTTATATATACCAGCACTAGTTGCTAAGCTGAGTCCCATTGAATGGACAGTCTAACATGGGGCAGTAGATCAGGGTGCAAAATATCAAAACACTGACCATCAAAGGAATAGCTATCTACCATAACAGCTTTCAAGGTTGTAAGATGAGTGCAAAATAAAACGTGTAATTGGTAATTTAAATGTTTGGCAACAAACCTCAAAACCAAATTTCCTTAGAAATATTTGATCTAAAGTTTTCTTTCTAAAAAGATCAATATGAAATGATACATGTTAAAAAGGTAGCAAAGTTCTATCGCATCTAAGAAAACCAAGATAGCGTCTCAAGTGAATTTAAAGTCTCTCAGTCGTGTCCAGCTCTTTGCAACTCCATGGACTGTAGCCTACCAGGTTCCACCGTCCATGGGATTTTCCAGGCCAGAATATTGGAGTGGGTAACCTTTCCCTTCTCCAGGGATCTTCCCAACCCAGGGATCGAACCCAGTTCTTCCGCATTGCAGGCGGATTCTTTACCAGCTGAGCCCACCAGGGAAAATAGAGCTTAGCCAATAATAACAAGAAAGTAATTATTTCAGTACCACTTCCCTGGTGGCTCAGACGGTAAAGTGTCTGCCTACAATGCGGGAGACCCGGGTTCAATCCCTGGGTTGGGAAGATCTCCTGGAGAAGGAAATGGCAACCCACTCCAGTATTCTTGCCTGGAAAATCCCATGGACGGTGGAACCTGGTAGGCTACAGTCCATGGGGTCGCAAAGAGTCGGACACGACTGAGCAACTTCACTTCACAATTATTTCAGTAACAGCAGGCAACAGGTTCCCCGGATAAGAATCTCCATCAAAAAAAAAAAAGGCAAAAAAACACCCTGTACCTAAACAGAAACAGAACACAAAATTTCACAGATCTTCGAAAGGGGTTTTAAATTTATCAGTTTTCTAAGTTTTCTCTCTCTACCAAAACCAAAAACCCAACAGCAACAAATCTAAGGCTTTCACCAACCCAAGAAGTGAGGTTTCAAAAATAAACACGGTAGAGGGTTCTGATGTTAATAAAAGGGACATTACTAAAACTATTTCCAAAGTCAAACAAAAAGTCAACTCAAACCCCACCCCTGGCTCCTGGAGGGGAGCGTGGCTTTCCCTAGTCAGTGGCCGTCGAGAACTAAACGCCCCAGCCCCAGGGAGCTAGGGGAGGAAGGTAGCGAAGGGTGAACGCTAATTTCGCCGACAATACTGTAAAATAAGCAAACCACCGCTCCTGGCCAATTAACTAAGCGCGACTCGAAGTTCCATCACGTAATTCGGGCCTGGACCTTTTTTTTTTTTTTTTTTTAAAGCAAACAACGTAATTGAAAGCAGAGTCATTTCCCTCTTGGTATTTTATTCATGCTGGAAATAACATTCAAATCGAAAAGGTAGCAAAACAAAAGACAGAGAGAAAAAAAAAAAAAAAAACAACACAAGAAAATTGAGGGAAGTGGAAGCGCGCGGGACGTTTCACTGGGGTTTTTTTCCCTCCTCAGGAGCCTTGACTCTCCGGCCTGCATTTTAAATTCCCAGTCCGGCCGGGCGCGGGTCGGACCCCCGAAAGCGGCCCGCGGCGCCGGGGGGTCCCACCCTCTGCGGAGGGAGGAGAGAAGGCGGCTCCCGCGGCGGCGGCGGCGGGCCGCGCGGAGCGGCGGAGAGTGGACTCCACTCGGGACTGAGTCGGGGGCTCCCGGCGGGCGGGCAGCTCCTCAGGGCGGGCGCCGGGCAGCTGCGGGAACTTTCCCTCCCTCCCGCCCGGCCGCGGCCCACACGCTCAGGCGCAAACTTTGCAGACGGCGCCGCGAGCGGCCGGGGTCCCGCCCCGCGCCCCCCAGCCGAGCCCCCGCGCGTCCCGGCCCCGGCCCCTCGTCCGCCCTGCGTGCCCCGAGCCCGG